>NW_026592945.1:0-4340 GCF_907164565.1 Psammomys obesus | reverse complement strand
CACACACACACACACACACACACACACACACACACACACACACACACGATTTTTATTTTATTTTATTTTATTTTTTTTATTTTATGTGCACTGGTATGAAGGTGTCAGTGCCGTTAGATCTAGAGTCAGGGACAGTTGTGAGCATGTGGGTGCTAGGAATTGAACCTGGGTCCTCTGGAAGAGTAGCCAGTGCTCTTAACCACTGGGCCATCTCTCCAACCCCAAGAGCTGATTTTTTTTTTAAACAAACAAAAAATTTACGAGATTATATATATATAACAGTCAGCTTTTATTGGGCGCTGCCCTCAAACACGAACGAGTTCTCGGTGGAACCGGCGGCCATGCACGGCGACCCCTCCTCAGTGGTACTTCTGCCAGCTCGTGCTTGAGCGGACAGGCAGTAGCTGAACACCACTTAGGCGGCCAGCACCGTGGTGATCCCCGAGATGCTGCCCTTGTGGACGTTGTTGTACTTGTAATACCCGTCATAACCTCTCCGACAGGCACCAGCGATGCCGCCAGGGCTGAAGTCCCGCAACAGGAGCCAGCGTGGCAGCTCCCCGAGTTTCACCTCCATGAGCTGCTTCTTCAGGGGCGCAAGCGACGCCATCTTGATATTTTTAAATGACTGGTAGTCAAACACAGTGACAGATTGACAAACTGCAAATTTAGGAGACAGCTCCAGCACCGTAGGAAATGTTCTAGCTCCCATCTACTGCACGGGGCTGTGTTCCTGCTTTGGAGTAAGGGTGGGAAGTAAAATGGGAAAACCCACCATAGATGCTGGGTGCCGTAAACCATTAATAAACACCATAGTTGTAGAGCCTCTGGAAAGAAATGACAGTTACAACTAAGGCTCACTCCAGCACCAGGGAGAGAAGCCCCATTACTTTATGCACGGTATCCCCACTGCGGCACATTAACCAAATCAGTGCATTGGGTGAACACATCCACGTGCTCAAAGATAAACTGATGGGCTTATAGCCTCAGACAGTTTTTAAGCAGTTTTAAGTTTTTAACTTCCACAAATTAAATTCTTAATCCATTTTGCTGATTCTTCTACCATTGTTCACGCAGTGAAGATAATAATCATGCCAAATGGAACTGTATTCAGAAGTTGAAAAGAGACCAGAAAGACCTGTGAACCAAGTGACTGAATAGTAAATGGAAGGGTGGCATTCCATCTCTGGTAGGGAAGCCTAAATCAGGACGGGATCTTATCAATTAAATTCAACCCTCAAGCTGCAAAGCTTTATTCCATCTTGGAAACATATTCACTCAAACTCTCTTCCAACAGCTCCTATTTTTCAAAAGGGCCTTCTCCTAACCGGTATCTGTGTTATTAAATTTCAATTTACTTCATTAATTTAGCCTTTAATTGGTACCAAAACTGGAAGGAGCCTTACTTGCCACTAGGTCATTCAGCTTTGGCTTTTAGGTAAAGCTTCCTCTGGCACCTAATTTTCCCAGTCATCCTATAAATAGCTGCTGCTGACAGAGGACTTTGACAATAGTAAGGGATCCCAGCCACACCAGACATGGTGCACGCCTATAAGCACAGCAGTGGGGAGATTGAGGTAACAGGATCAAAAGGTCAAAGTCAGGTTTGGCTACAGAGTGAGCTTAAGGGCTACTAGAGTGACCCTATTTCAAAACAATCACCTCCCCTTCAAAACAAACAAACAAAAAAACTGATGTAATCTTCAAATGCACCAGAATTTCAGTACAGAGCCAAGGCAGGTAAATGACCTCATTTATACTTCATAGTAGAACCTACAGCTGGACTGTATTGTTTAGTTTCAAGCAGCACAGTTTAAGAGGCTCTTAAGAAACTATAGAGAGTGTGTGGAGGAAAATGACACAACTAATATGGAAAACATGTCACAGGAGAAATGAGCAGAGAGAAGTGGGGTGCATGGCCTACAAAAAGAAATGAGATGAGAGAGCTGCCTTCATGAAACGGAAAGGCTATTGTGTGGAAGAGGAAGACAGAGTCTCCACTGCCCTGACTCAGGAACAGAAAGTTAGTGAGGGCACAGCACAATGAAGACCTTGGCTACAAATGCACAGTTTGCCTCCAAGTCCTTGGTGGACCTGCTTCACAGAAGCCCCAGGTACAGAGACATCTTCTCAGGTCAGCTGGGAAGGTCAAGCTGGGATCTGTATTTACAATGGCTTGCAAGGCAATTTTTTTTAAATAACACAACCTTTATTAACCTGCTTTATTATTGTAATATAACTTATCTATCATAAAATCCACCCACTATAAAGTGTTTTTTTTTCCCCAGTGACTTTTAGATTATTCACATTGTAGAGCATTTCATCACCTCTCCCCCAAGAAACCATGAACGAAATATAATCATTCCCCATTTTGAAAATGACCCAGGCCTGGAAAACCCTATTTTAATCTCTATAGAGTTGTTTGTTCTTGACATTTCATCTAAATGGAATCTACTAAGCATGTTTTTTTGTGGCTGGCCTGTCTCCCTTAGCATCTGTTTTCGAGTCATGCTGTTGCAATGCATCAGCTCTCACTCCCTTATCCTGTACTAACCCATTCTATTCATTTACTCTTCAATCTCTGCCTCACTTCTCTTGGAAGGTAGTCTAGCTCTGCCTCTCTTGTAAGCACCCCTGACTGTAAGCAGCCTTCTGCAGCAGCAAAGACTCCTTTTTTCCTTATAAAGTAATTCAGTTACAGACTCCAAGAACCAGGGTCTTTCCCCTAGTACTCAGGAACTCAAGATGGAACCTAGAGCTTCACACTGGCCAGGTCAGCAATCTACCACCAAGCTGTAACCCAAACCCCTTTTATTCATTTTTATTTAGAGACAGGGCCTGGGAGCCAGGCATAAATGAGACATACATATAATACATACAATAATGTACTTGAGAGATGGAAGCAGGAGAATCAAGAGTTTAATGCCAGCCTTGGCCACAAAGCAAGTTCAAAACCAACCTGGGCTGCCTGCAAGGATTTTTCAATAATAGTAAGAAGAAAGGTGGGAGGGGAAGGTGGATTTCACCAAGTTGCCTAGGCTCGACTTGAACCTACTCTGCAACCCTTGAACTTGCAATCCTGTCTCTCCCTTTCAAGTAGCTGAGATTGCAGGCCTGTGACCCAGGGCTGAACCTTTTATCTTAAGGGGTCACTGTTCAGCATGCAATATTCAGCCACGGTTTACTCCTAAGTGACTTCTCCCACAAACACTTGTGCAGGGAGTCAGCTCACAAGCATAAGGGCAGTCAGAGCCCTGATGTTGATGATACCAGACACAGTGTTCTAAGTCATGCAAGCAGAGACACACAACACTGAAAATAACGCAAGTGCACAACATGGAAGGATCATAACAAATAAAGCCAAAAACAGCTTTATACAATGAATCCTCAGAAATACACAAAAACACGGCTCTTTGTTATCTGGGGTTTTGCATAATACAATGAAACAAAAGGAAAAAAAAGAAAGAGAAACTTCAAGACAACGTTTGAGGAAGAGGGAGGGCTGTACTGTAGAGAACATGGGAATTCTAAAGGCACTGGTGAGAACATCTTTGTTGCTGTTTTGAGACAGGGTCACTTTGTAGATATGGCTGGCCTGGAACTTATTCTGTAGACCAGACTGGCCTCAAAATCAGAGATCAAAATCTGCTTCTACTTCCCAAGTGCTGGGATTAAAGGTATGCACCACCACACCTGACGCTACTTCTTTAAATGTAAAAGAAGACCTCAAAAAAAAAAAAAAAAAAAAAAAAAAGCATTTTTTTTCTTCAAAAGAAAATCCAAGTTTTTTCCAGAACTTCCAGGAGATTGAAGTGGAAGTGTGCCTCACAGCCTGTTACAGTCCTGTGGTCACCCAGCTTGAGGCTGGAAACTTCTGCATCTCTTTGCTCCACGACACTGTGACCTTTGCCCTCCACCACCGGAAGTATGGCACTATCAGCCCTGTTTTGGCCCCCAAACTCTGACTTTGCTGCAAAAGACTGCCTACCTCTGGAGGTCATGACAGGTCACCCTCATGAAACCCACTGCCTCTGGGCCACCTCCAGGTGCCACCTAGGACTCTGATCCATGTATATGTACATACAACTCATGGTTAGATGCCCTGCAACTCCCAAGTTCAGTGCTATAGGCCTGGGCAGGGTATTGCAGTCCGGCTGGCTTTGGCTGGATGCTGGAAGGGAGCTGATGGGTTTACAGCTTTGGGAATAAATGTGTCTGTCCAAAAAAAGAAGAAGAAAGAGAAAGAGAAAGAGAAAGAAGAAAGGAAGGAAGGAAGGAAGGAGAAAGAAAGAGGGAAGGAAGGAAGGAAGGAAGGAAGGAAGGAAGGAAGGAAGGAAGGA
>NW_026592944.1:0-7403 GCF_907164565.1 Psammomys obesus | reverse complement strand
GGAAGGAAGGAAGGAAGGAAGGAAGGAAGGAAGGAAGGAAGGAAGGAAGAAAAAGAAAATCCAAGGGCTGGAGAGATGGCTCAGCGGTTAAGAGCACTGGCTGCTCTTCCAGAGGTCCTGAATTCAATTCCCAGCACCCACATGGTGGCTCACAATCATCTACAATGAGATCTGGTGTACTGTGAAAGCAGAGCATTCGTATACATAAAAATAAATAAAAATGTTAAAAAAAATACAAACATACACACACTATGATACTGTGTATGCATAACAAATGAATAAAACACAAAGAATGTGTATATGTCACATATAAATGTATACCACAAAGTGTGGTAAATGATAACAAAAACATGGGCCTGAGTGTGGTGACACACACCTTTAGTACCAGTGCTCAGGAGGCAGAAGCAGGTAGATCTCTGTGAGTTCAAGGCCAATCTAAGCTACAAAGCCAGTCCAGGACAGCCAGAGTTACACAGAGAAACACTGTCTTGAAGAAAAAAAAAAAGAAAGAAAGAAACCCAAAAATAATTAATTAATCAATTAAAATAAAAATACTAGCTATTATCCCAGCCTGGAAAGCAGAATATGGTCACCAAGTTCACTGCTGAGAAGAATTTAATGGTTACTCTAGAGACATAGCTCTATCATATATAATGAGAATATGTCCAGCATACAATATAAAGAGCCGAAGAACTGAAGTACAAGCCACAGTTGGGGCATTGCTGTGATCTCTCTGCCTCTAGAAAGGGTTAACCAGCTACTGTCTTGGGGAAGAGTAGAGCCTACAGAAGAATGGAGGGGTAAGGGAGATTGCTGCTAAGGAGTTAGGTGGCCAGGCCTAGGGACAGCCACTTCTGATTATCATAAAGTCATTATCTGGCAGGTAACAGACAGAGCATCAACTGAGTAAACATCTCCCAATGTACAGGCCAATCCTACAACCAAAGTAAGCTGGCTCAATATCAACAGTGCTGAGGTCGGAAGCTCTGCTCTGTAGTCACCACCTGAGACGGTGCACACAAGGCCATCTGCTGCCACCCCACATAAAGTATGGTGAGACAGCTTCCCAGAAGACACACAATACCTCTGTGAAACTGTTCACTCCTCAGACTCTCACACAGGAGACATGCTAACTACGTGCTGAATCTACACATAAGAGGTAGAGACAACTGTTAGCTACCAGAGGATCTGTATAGCTCCTGAGGTCCTCAAGGATGACATCCCAGATTTGTTCATCTTTATGTCTCCTACTCCAAAAGCTGTTTGGAATTTTCAATCCTAATGCACAGCACCTGGCACAAGGCAGCCACTCAACAGCAACTAATAATATTATTGCAAAAGATTATTCAAAATCATCTCACATTCTGTCACTAAATCTTATCATTTAGTCCACTTTGTACTAATATATCTCTTAAGTACCAGAGAACATGTCAGGCACCAATACTTGATAGGCAAAGAATGAGCAAAGGACTAACAGTGGTACCTAGCAGTAGACACATCTTCCCCCTCCCTAACCAGAGCAAAATAACAGAAGAGCAATGGACACAACTAGACACCCTTCCAAATGCACACCAGCCCCACACTCCCTTTGAGACAAGCTGTAACTTGAACTAGGGACCCAAAATGAGCACCATCCACAGCTGATTATCAAGTCAGAGAGTAAGTGCATCTACACCCATGTCTTCTAACTTCTAGGCGGTGTTGGGCAAGAACATGACTCAGTAAAAATCCCTGACAACCATGGCACCCCACTAAGGACCTCTAAGAAACAGGATAAACACTGCCTGCTTCATCATGGGTTTGTGCCTGACTCAATTTCTACTCACAGCTGTGCCTAGCAAAAACTGCCAGGAAACCTGTCTATCACTTCACTGGCTATGTCTTCTCAATTGAAAGAGTTCACTTTAATTCCAATTCATCTGTCACTTCAGTCTGCAAAGAACAAATGTTCAGAAAAACTAACCAACTAGCTAAAATTAAATGTACCTTTCCTAGCTGAGACTTAATGCTGTTGGAGAAGGAGGGGGCATGAGCAAGATGCTCAAGGAGAAACCACCAAAAGAACCAATGTATAAATTCCTTAGGTCTTCTTCAATCCCCTTCTTTGCAAAACTAGGGGAAAATCAAGAAACTTGTTGTGAAGCTGACACATCAAGCATTGCTCACATAAAATAACAGTACTACCAGTAGTCCAAAGGCAGACTGTCTCCTAGGTGCACACTGACTCAGGGCCTGCAGTCTCACTGCCAGTTCCCGATCAACTACTGGCTCTCTCCTATCTGCCTTCAGAGAAAGAATCAGCTTATATGGTCTTATCTGGAAGTGTACCTTCACGTTTCTAAAAATTTTATCAATTACAGGCTGACAAGATGACTCAGTGGATAAATGTACCTGCCACCAAGGCTGACACCCTGTGTTTGATCCCCAAAACCCAACACGAGGGGAAAGAACCGACTCTCAAAAGCTGTTCTTTAACCTCCACATGTACATACAAGCACATACACAATAAAAACTAAAATAATTTAAGTTTTTTAAAAGTTTAATAAATTAGTAAGAGTAAAATACACAAAATGCCTCTTCTTTTTTTTTTTTTAAAGATTTATTTATTTTATGTATATGAGTGTTCCATCTGCATTTACACCTGCCAGAAGAGGGAATCAGTTTACATTATAGATGGTTGTGAGCCACCATGTGGTTGCTGGGAATTGAACTCATGACCTTTGGAAGATTAGACAGTGCTCTTAACCACTAAACCATCTCTCCAGCCCCAAAATGCCTCTTCTTTATAAAAATATTAATTTTTATTTTGTGTGTGTCTGTCTGCACTTCTGCCTGTATGCCACATGCCTACAGTGCCCACAAAATGTACCATGTGTGTGCCTAGTGCCTCTAGAGGCCAAAGAGGACATCAGACCCCATGGAACTAGAGGTATAGCCAGCAATTAACTGTCATGTGGGTGATAGAAATCAAACCCAAGTCTGCTGCAAGAACAGCAAGTGCTTTTAACCACTGAGCCATATATGTATGTGTACCACCTATGTGGGATACCTACAGAAGCAAGAAAAGAACACTAGATTTCCTAGACCTAAAGTTGCATTAGTTGTAAGGCATGTGGGTGCTAGGAACCAAATGCAAGTCACCTGCAAGAGTAGGCAGCAAGGACTCTTAATTTCTGAGTCATGCAGCCCTCATCTTGTGTTTATGTGTATGTATCTTACCCTCTCAGTCACCACCCCCAGACAAAATGTATCTTCTTAATGCTGCTTTCAGCTTCACTTCTGAGTTATAAACTATTTGTTGAGAAATGATACAGAATGAATATACACACAAATATTCAGCCAGGCACAGTGGGGTACACCTATAATCCCAGCAATCAGGAAGCAGATCTCTGAGAGTTCTGGGCAAGTGAAGGCTGCATAATAGAAGACCCTATCTCCCCTCACCAAAAATTTTTTAAGAAAAAAGTGAGAGCTGCAGAGCTGGCTCAATGGTGAAAAGCACTTGTTCTTGCAGAGGACCAGGTTCTGTTTCTGGCACCGACACAGTGGGTCATAAGTGTCTATAGCTTCAGTTCCAGGGATCTGGTACCCTCTGTGTGGGCTCAGGCATAGATGTGATGCACAGACATACGTGCAGACAAAACTTATACACATAAATAAACTTACACATTTTAAATAAAGAAACAATACTGTGCTTATTGTATGTAGTGAGAAGGTTCATGCTGTGATACTCATGTGGCTGTCAGAGGACAACTTGCAGGAGTGGATTCTTGACCTCCACCACACAGGTCCTGAAGATGGGACTCAGCTTGGTCAGGCTTGGTAGCAAATGCCTTTACCCTGCTGAACCACCTTGCTGGCACCATGTAACATTTTTGTAAGATGCTATAAAGAACAAAACAAAAACAGCAGTCTTTTCCTGAATGTTCTTGGGAGTAAGGCTCAAGTGTTCCTAGGAAAGCCAGACATAGAAGTGCTCATTTGTAATTCCAGCACTATGGTAGCTGAAGCAGAGGATTGCTACAAGTTCAAGGACAGCATGGGCCATATAAAGAGTATCAGGATAGCCAGAATTACACAGCAAGACCCTGCCTAAAATTAAAAGGAGAGGGAGGAAAAGAGTGGGGAGATGGCTCAGAATGTCAAGTGCTTGCATGGGGAACTGAGTTCAGATTCTAGAATGCAGGTGAAGATTCTAGAAGTCGGTGTGAAGTCCTGTAAACTCAGCTCTCCTACAGTGAGACAGGAAGCAGAGACAAGAGCATCCCAGACTTGTGGAACAACTAGCCTGGTGTACACAGTGGCAAACGAGAGATCCTGTTTCACACAAAGTAGAAGGCAAGGACCAACACCCGAAACTGCCAGCCTGGTCTACAAAGTGAGTTCTAGGACTGCCAAGGTTACACAGAGAAACCTTGCCTCAAAAAAACCAAAAAGGGGGAGAGGGCGAAACATGGATTTTTTTTTTTTTAATTCCTAAATATGCACTTTCCCAACAAAAACAGCCTACCAGTTAATTTTAAGTATTTCATGTATCTGTATGAAGGGATGGCCATGGCCAACCAGAAAATGCCTGTCTCTTGTAAAGTACACAATTTCAAGTCTTTTTAAAAAACCACTGCAATGCTAAACAAACTCTATTGTAAGTAGAATTTAGCATTCTGACTAGTTTACAATCCCTATGGGTCCCAATTTTTCAGACCTTAGTTTCCCCCCCCAATAACACATACACTTGCTATATAAGATATACATTTATATGTCTACAAGAGAACTAATATTGAATTACAACCTCATATTTAGTTTCTTTTTCCACAAATACATTAATTTATTTTACAAAATATACATTTCTGAGATGGCCAGGTGATCCTAACACTCAGAAAGCTGAGGCAGGAGAGGATCAAGAGATTCAGGCTAGCCTGAACTATATAACTAAACCCTGCCAGACTCAAGGGGATTAGAGAGAGAGAGAGAGAGAAAAGAAAACCTAGAAAGCTGGGTATGGTGGCACACACCTTTAATTCCAACACTCAGGAGGCAGAGAGGCCAGTGGATCTTTTTGAGTTTGAGAGCAGCCTGGTCTACATAGTAGATCTAGGATAGCTAAGGCTATACTTAAAAAAAAAAAAAAAAAAAAAAAAAACTGTCTCAATAATAATATAGAAGAAAAAAACAAACAAACAAGAGTCTGGAATGGGGAACAAAGTAGGTAAAGTTCAGGAACCAGCTTGCATTTCTGTTCCCTCCTGCTAAGTATCACTGCTCACGGAACACACACTGGTCTCTAAGTGTGGATCTGTGCTTCACAAGCTTCCTTTCATGCCAATAGATTGAGGAGAAAGATCTCACACTCTGGTCCCTAAAACAGTGATGCTCAAAGCAGAGCCCATGACAGGTGGTGAGAACTGCTGGCTTACAACATAAGGACAATATGTTGTCCCAAGCTGTGTTTGCTCTAGTGCCAACTGCTTGCCAGATGAACCTATAAACTCATTCCATTTATATGAATGACATGTGATAGAACAAGATATAGAATGCTCTGTTTGAGCCCCACACCCAGAAACAGCTCTCTTCCTAGTTTCGCCACAGAGATGATGGGCCATGGAATAAACACTGAGATGTGGTCAATCTTTATAAAATTTGAATATTTTTAAAGACCAAGCATTCTAACTTCAGGTACAAAAACATTTTAAAATTTTTATTTTTGGAGGTTGGAGAGATGGCTCAACCCCCAAAGAAGTGGCTGCTCTTCCAGAAGATCTAGATTCAATTCCTACATGACAGTTCATCATTGCCTGTAACTCCTGTTCCAGGGGATCTGACACCATCTCTTAGTCCTCAGAGACACTAGGCATGCACATGCTACACAGACACACATGTAGGCAAAACACTCATAAAAATAAGTAGATCTTTAAAAACTAATAAATTTAATATTTAGTCAAATTACTATAGCACAGAAAAAAAGGATTGGAACAAATAAAATTCTTTAACTCAAGAGATGATCTGGTCTCTGTGATATACCTGATGTGCCCAATAGAACTGTAAGCCAGACTCACTAAAACAACATATAGAGTAAAATCTTGTTGCTAGTATAAAAAAAAGTGCACATAGATGTTTTATATAAATATATATACATATGTGTGTGTGTGTGTGTGTGTGTGTATTGGGTATTGATATATAGAAGAGAGAGAAAGATACAGGGTCAAAAATGTCAACACCAGGCAGTTGTGGTACACAACTTTAATCCCAACACTTGAGAAGCAGAAGCAGGTGGACCTCTGTGAGTTTGAGGCCAACCTGGTTTACAGAGTGAGTTCCAGAACAGCCAACACTACAAAGAGAAACCCTGTCTCGAAAAACCAAGATAGGTAGGTAGGTAGGTAGGTAGATAGATACAGAAGAAGCTATCATGGGAAAATCACTAGAATATGATATCGGCAAATTATGTACAGAATGAAACAAAATAAAATGTTCAGTTTCTTTAAAAATTACACATGGAGAAGCAGGGTAGTGGTAGCACACAGCTTTAATCCCAGCACTTGGGAGGCAGAGGCAGGCAGATCTCTGTAAGGCCAACCTGTTCTACAGAGTGAGTTCTAGGACAGCCAGGGATATGCCAAGAAACACTGTCTTGAAAAAACCAAAACAACAAACAACAAACAAAAACCACACACACAGAAAGACTGCAAAGTAATGTTAAAGTCCTGCCTATGACATCTCCATGTCAAGTCACTTTCTAGTAGTCTAACTGGCAAACAGAAACCCTGCTTCTGAGGACTAAGTCAGAGGAAAACACACAGCTCTCCTTTATTTGTTGATTTATAAGTCTCAATTTATGCATGCTGAGAACAGATGGCAAAAGAAATTGGCCCAAATGTCACTATGATGGTACAAATATGGTGGTCAGCAGGAAATACATTATTCTTCATTTCAACCTTTTCCTAGACAACGCCTGGATGTTGTGGAGTGAAAACAGGTGAGCAGGTGTGGGAGGATTTTATTTCTGGCAAGAGCTGATGGCAAAGGAGAACACTGAGTGCGCTACTTTCTGCTTAATTCCAGAGATGCAATAAGGAAGGTTGGAAATACCTTGAATAATTTTATGTTTCTAAAACTTGCTATATTTTGGGAAAGGTTACTGGGAGTAAAATAAAAAAGTAACCTTTTTATTTTTGTATAAAAATTTGTACAAAAAATATTTTTGTATGAAATGTATAAATCAGGCATAGTGGTGCATGCCTTTAATCCTAGCACTTGGGAGGCAGAGGTAAGTGGATCTCTGAGTTCAAGGCCAGCCCAAGAGACCTGTTTCAAGAAAGGAAAGGAAGGAAGGAGGAAGGAAGGAAGGAAGGAAAGAAGGAAGGAAGGAAGGAAGGAAGGAAGGAAGGAAGGAAGGAAGGAAGGAA
>NW_026592943.1:0-5590 GCF_907164565.1 Psammomys obesus | reverse complement strand
TGTCAGTTTGAAGGATTTTAGACTGAAACAAACAAACAAAAAAAAAAATGCTAAGTGTGGCACTTTAAAACAAATTTTCTTCCTTCTGCTAAACTTTCTGGAAGTTTAATTAGTAGAAGGTCAGTTTCAGGCAGCTAGAATGGGAATTGGAGCTGTTTCTCGAGAACAGTTGAATATGAATCGTCCGGTTTGTATTCGTTGGGTCAGCTCCCCTGTCAGAACACGAGACCACAATGGCCAACTAAAGGTCAAGAGTGTGACCCCACTCAAAAAGTGCCTTTGTTTCCCAGGAAGGGATTTCAAGTCCAACTGTGCCAGGAGAGAGAATGTTAATATTCTTCTCACAAGCGCTGAGGACTTCAGCATTGGCGAGTGAAGCTAGTTCCTTGTAACACTGTAAACATATTAATTTCACAGGTAGGGAGGTCTTTGTGCTGAATTTACCCTTATGCCAAGAGAGATTATCCTGGCATTTCAATTAGAATACTGTTTTCTCCAGTCATAACGTTTCAGGATGATTCCCACTTATATGTCAATTGTACATTTATCAATTCTTTTCATATGTATGTGGCCCTTGTATTCTACTTGTTCATATAGCAGGCGATTTTGAATGTGTTTTTTTTTCCCATCAGACTAAGTTTTTGAAGGTGGACAGTGCAAACGTGGGTTTATATTTTCGAGTCCAGTTTTCTGTGGTGGTGTGGAGGTTTCAGCACCACAGAGGCATCCTTAAAAGCATTTGTAATACCAAGAAGATGCCAATAGCAGCTCCAAGCTATAATTTTTAGACTGGGAGAAATGTTCAGTGTGGGTAAAGATGAAATAAGTCTGATGCCTTAATGTACTGACAGTGACATTTTAAACAGTTTTTTTTTTTTTTTTTTTCCAGAAGCATTTTGGCAATGTGTGTCAAAAAGCTGCCCAGATGTTCACATGTTTTGGTATAGTAATTCTATCTCTAGGACCAGATATAAAATAATAAATAGTGCCCTAAAGGCCTTTGTGTAGGAAGCTACTCAGTATATAACTTATCTGAAAAACAAAAACAAAAACAAAAAAACAACTTGCATGCACTGTCAATGCTGGGAGCAGAAAGGAGTCAGTTTTTATATATTGGGTAGAATAGGTGGTTATTGACAATGGCTTTGAGGCTCAGTGTGATGAAACACACCCGTAATCTAGGACTCTGGAGGCAGAGGCAGGACGGTGAGGTAGAACCCACCGTGGGCTGTGCAGTGAGTTCAAGGCCACCCTGTGCTACAGAGTGAGACCCTGTCTCAAAAACGTTACGGAAAGATAGTTATGACCTATGATGTTGCTTGAGGTGCATTTACGGCTTGGTAGCAGTTCAACTCAGAACTAAACTGAAATCAGGTGCCCACGAGTTAGTTGGAGAAAATGACAGCACAATGGGGCACTGGGTGCTACGTGTTTGGCCACGTGCCAGAGATCTTTTTTCAGGTGAAGGACTTGATTTGGAGATCAGCCCTGAACGATCCTGTTAAGTGGTGTGGCTGGGGCCCGAGGCCTGCGCTGGAAAAAGGGGGTCACTGAGAGCTTTAAATACATGAATGATGGAATAAACAAAGAAACGAGTGATAAACCCAGTGGCCTCTTCTGGTGTAGAAGCTGGCTCTGTTGCCAGTCTGTGGCCAGCATGGAGCAGCCGAGATACATACAAACACAAAATATGCATCACGTATCACCACCACGAATGCTGATCGTGGTTGGATACAGGTATCAGAAGTCAAGGTGAGTTTCTTTTTGTCTCCATTTTTCAGATTTTCTTCATCAAGGAGGGACATCATTTTGGTATAAGAACAAAGAAACAGTTAAGTAAAAGATTTTAAGAGATTTTTTTGTGGGGGAGGAGGGGTACAATGTTACTTTAAGATAATTTTTTTAAACTTAAAATGTTACACTTATTTATGTGTGTATGTGTGTGTGTGGGTGTGCACGCGCGCCTTCATGGGTGTACATACATGTGCCATGCCATGGTGCACACGTGGAGGTCAGAGGACCACTTGTGGGGATCTATTTTCTCCCTCTACCATGAGTCCCAGGGGCTAAACTCGAGTTATCAGGTTTGGCAGCAAGTGCCTTTGCGGGCTGAGCCATCTCACTATGTTGCTTTTTTTGAAACGATCCACGTGAAGGTTCGCAGGTGCAGAAAGCGGAATTGAATCCATGAGACTTAAACTTGGCAACATGCTACAAAAGATACTGGTTACTATGACCAGCGTCTCTTAAATCTACCCGTGTTAGAGGGCAGCTTTAGAAATTAAGACTTGGGGTATAGGTTTGTATACCTAAACAGTGTTGGAATCGTGTTCTAATTAAAAATCAAGCATCGGATAATTAGGGAAAGCCAGACAGCCCAGTCGGTTAGTCCTGTTGGCAAGCATGCCTGGACATTGTGGCCGCAGACTACATTTTTTGTTAAGGAGGAAAGTATTGTTCTCATAGCTGAGAGGAAAGGATGTGAAATGAGATAATGGTCACAGGACATCATGTTGGGCCAAATGACATTCAGCGTGAGTGCAGGCACGGGATCTCTTTCACTCAGGTCTTAGGATGCCAAAGGTTGCCGCTCTGGGTCTCCCTGAGGGGGAGTGACAACGTGAGCCTTCAGTAGAATAAGGGATGCTGAAAAGTTCTTATTTGCAGGGAAAAGACAGAAAAAGATGTAAACTCTGCACAATTTGTATGCATTCTGAACAGAAAATGTTCAGAAGCATCTTTTTATTGAATATCCTCAAACGTTTGATCAAAATTTTGCTGGACCGACTGGACGCCTGAAGTATCGTTGGCTTCTAGTATCCAACAGCAATATCTTTCTGCTCGGGTCAAATAAGCGTCAGAATCCTTGAGTTCATTTGACCAAACGCCAGCAATTTCCTAAGGTTTAGGCCACACGTAGGTTCCACAGCGTACACTGTGATGGAAGTATGTGCTCGTAAGATAACTCAGGGTTCAGGGTACTTGCACCCCGAGGCTGATGACACAAAGTTGATCCCTGGAACCCACAGGGTAGAGGGAGGGAACTGACTCTTATCAGTGGTTTCTGGCTTCTACATATATGTCATAACGTGTGTCTTCCCCCAAAAAAAATACGGGGGGAAAAAAGCTTAACAATGGTGCTGTTTATCTTCGATCACAGCAACCTTATTACTAGGCTGTGGATATTGTTTAGTGGAAATGGGCTGTCTCAACAACCTTGGCTGAAATTTAAAAACCTCCCCCCCCCCCCCCAAAAAAAAAAAAAAAAAAAGAAAGAAAAGAAAAGAAAAACTTTTTAAATGTCTTAAAACTGTTCTTACATTTTCCTGAAAATTCACTTTTCTTCTGCCTTTGAAATCAAATGGAATTAAGACGCGTCACTAGAAAGCTACACAATTTGTCAAGATTTTGTGTTACATTATTCCTGAATTAAAAGGATTAAAATGTCCTCATTAAGAGAGCCTTGTGCGGGGCTTGCGCCGTGGATAAAGTGTTGGCCAGGCCATATGAGGAGCCCGTCCGTGTGCACATGTGAAACGGGGTACATATGTGTGAATCCAGAGTACATGTGAACCTCCGCACATTCCAACAGCCACATCCGTGTGTGCACACGCCACACGTGCAGAGAGAGAGGGAGGAGGAGGTGGAGCAAGAGAGAACTAGTCTCATGAAAACTGGCATTTTTTTACACAGAGAAGAAATTCTAAATGATAGTGCTGAGTATTGGCTTAGCAAATTGATGTAGTCTGGGGGTGCAAGGGCAGGTTTGTTTTCTTTTGACAAATAGTTTAAAGATATTAAAGAAGTGTCATCAGAAATTCTGGGAAGCCTCAGCGGAGACGTCAAAATTTACCTGAGTCTCATTGATAAAATAACTTGAGAAGGGGCACAAACGGAAGACAGAGGACAAAGAACGGACTCAAACTGAAGCATAAGAACAATTTATTAGAGTTGACAAGGAGAAGTCCAGGCCAGGTAAGCTGTGAATTCCCCAGCTGCCTGGAGGGAAGGGGCAGAGTGGAGGTGAACTAAAGCTCCACTTTAGTGGAGCTATGGGATGAAGCTGCCTGGAGGTCAGCCATCTGATGGCAGGCATCCACATGCCCACACTGGGAAGGAGAACTTTAGAAACGGAGCAAGGAAGCCCAAAGTGTTAATTAGGGGGTTTGGGAGCATATTAAAGGCTCTAGCCAGCATTCAAAAGAAAAAGACGGGAGAGAAGAAAGAGAAATGCCTATGTCTTTCTGAGTCAGGCCTCAGGAAAATGGGCAGACCCAGCAGAATATCACGGTAGCTCCGCTGGGAAGGACTGCACTAGGGCTGGGAATTCGGGGAAGTTTAAAGCACATCGCCTTAAGGTGAAGCAGCTTCCGAGGAGTGGGTCCCAAGCCAGGCCCGCAGGCCTGCTGTAAGGGAGGAGACAAGGACAAGCTTCCCACAGAGAGGCGAGTCCCACTCTCACAGGCTGACTCAGCTAGCACCATCACAGACCAAATCATCATTTTTGCTGTTAGTCATGACAAACTGTGTTGTCGTAACTAAAATCTGAAGCATGGCAGGCGGCAGTGAAGCACTCTGGAGAGGAGCTGGAGACATAGTTCAGTGGTTTACGACCACTGGCTGTTCTTGCCAGAGACCTGGGTTCAATTCCCAGCACCTACATAGTAGCTCACAACTGTCTGTAACTCCAGTTCCAGGGTATCTGACACTCTGTTCTGGCCTCTGTGGGGGCACCAGACATGGGTGCATATACTACATATAGACAAAGCACTCATACCCCAATAAAAGTTACAATAAAAAATATTGAGTATGTTGCTCTGGGTAATCAGCCACCCTAGCTTCCTTTAAACTGGCCAGTCCTAAATTAGGGAAAGAGAGACCTTCAGAAGCTTAAAAACCCACAGCTGGAAGCGACTGGATCTCTCGGTGTCGTGAGTTCCCCCTGCTTTGCTGCAGAGGGTCTTTTCCTGTGTGTCTGCTGCGTGTGTCTGTCTCCTTGCCCACAATAACCTCCTGCCTTTATTTAACTGCTGATTTTGTTTGCCGTGCTTGAGAGGTCTCCACTGCCACCTGTCAATGCTTAAGATTTCCCCAGCTTTGTAATATCTTATTTCATTTAATTGTTTATGGGTTTACAAGACACGGTTTCTTTGTGTAGCCTTGGCTGTCCTGGAACTCACTCTGTAGACCAGGCTGGCCTCGAACTCAAAGATACACGTGCCTCTGCCTCCCGAGTGCTGGAATTAATGGTGTGCGCCAGCACTGCCTGGCTTGTGTTTTAATTCTTTAACTAGCTGAGTAAACGAACTTGATCTAGGCCCCTAAACTGTATCACTTCAAGACCCCTAGCCCCTGTATCAATAGATTAAAGAAAGCCTTTAGATATTATCTATGTATGTATGTATCTAATCTATCTGTGTATGTATGTATGTATGTATCTATTTATTTATCTATGTATCTATCTAATCTATCTGTGTATGTATGTATCTATTTATGTATCTATCATCTATCTATATTATTTATCTATGTATCTATCTAATCTGTCTATCTATCTATCTATCTATCTATCTATCTATCTATCTATCTATCT
>NW_026592942.1:0-25827 GCF_907164565.1 Psammomys obesus | reverse complement strand
GTGTGTGTGTGTGTGTGTGTGTGTGTGTGTGTGTGTGTGTGTGTGTGTGTGTGGCACACAGTGTAATTGGAGGAGGCTGTAATTAGAGCTGAACTGAGTGGCCAGAAGGACAGTGAGAACTGCCCATTTCAATGCTAGCCCAGTACAAGGCACACTCTGCCAAGGCCTCAATATCCCATTAATAATGGCTTCTTTTGGAGTGCTTTGGTTAAGGTCTACGCATTCAAGGCTTGGTCACCAGCCCCTGGCCTCCTGGGATGTGGTGGAATGTGGTGGAGCAGCGGGGAGGAAGTTAGGTCATTGAGGTGCACCCTTACAAAGGTAACAGAACCCCAGTCACTTCCCTCTTCTTTGCTTCCTGGCCACTATGAGGGGCAACTTTATTACGCCACCTGGTCCCTGCCACGTGCTCTGCTTCACCCAGGGCAAGCAAGGACGAAAAACATGAGAGGTAAACCCAAAACCGTGAGTTCAAATAAATCGGTATTCCTCACAGTTGTTTGCCTCAGGTGTTTTGTCCTAGTGATGAGAAACTGATTAACCTTTGACCTGACTGACCTTTCTCCTTAAGCTAATGCTTTTCTATCTCTTCACCACACAACCTAAAACCTACTTTTGCTCTCATCCTTCTCATTTTTGTTGAAACCTCTAGGCATCAAGCTAGAGCATAATCACTTGTCCTCAAATCATTCTCTCTTGCCTGTGGGCAACCTTGAAATCAGTCAACTCTTTTCTTGGCCCTGTCTTCTCTAGCCTGTCTTTCACAGTGGTCACTGTTAGCCTCTCTTTCTGTTTTGAGGTTTCCTTTCCTTGGCCTCAGGAAAGCTGCACTTTTCTTTTTTTTTTGCATCTGTGCTGTTAGCAGTCTGGCTCCTTCCACCCATCTGTGCTTCCCAAATTCAATCCCACTTATTTCCAGATTGTATCCCGTAGATGATAATAACCCAGTCTCCTCTTGCTGTATCCGCTCTCCCCCAGAGAGTGCTGTAACTCAACTCTCAACTGTGTATTGACACTGGGAGAAGGGTGATGGGAAAAATAGGAGGACCCCGCCTCCTGCAGGAGACCATCTCTGTACAGCCTGAAGGGAGCCCATTAGGTGAAGCTCCTCAACGGACTGATGGAGGGTTGCTAATGCAACACCTGATTCTTCAGCCGCTTTGACCCCCAGTCTCTCCCTGGTACTCCAGTTATCTGTTACTACTTCAAAGTAAGAGTGAGCAGGCATTTCTCCCTCCACGCTAATTACCCTTCACGCTGCCCCTCAGTTTGTGGCAGGTGAGCCCCGCTCTTGCTGGGCATAGCCCCGGATTTCTTTTCCCCTTCAGTTCCTCACCGAGCCACCCAACCTCTGTCAGCTCTCTCTCTGTAATTGCTCTCAACCCTGCCTCCTGCTTTCTGTTCCCCTCACCACTGCCTGCGGCCAAATCCTCACCACCTCACTCCCGCACTGCACTGTTTAATATTTATAAATGGGGTATTTACTTATTCAGGGGAGATTTAAAAAAAATTATCCAGGCGGTTCATATTATGGTAGGAAAAAGTTGTTAAATGTAGGAAAACAAAAAGAAAGTAGGAAGGAGGGGGAAGAATGGAAGGGAGGAAGGGCAGGAGGAGGAGAAGGGAAGGGAAAAAAAATCAGTTCACAATTCAGGTAAGACCCCTTTGATGCTTTTGATAGTTATTCTTCTGTGGTATTTATATCCCCACATATTCTCATATATATACTCTTAAGAACTATGTCAATGTCGTCTGTGTTATTTGTACTCTGCTTTTGTTAGATTTTGTTTTACTACTTTTGTAGATGTTAATTGTTATGACTGTTCATGGCTGTGCCATGATTTGACCTGAAAGCCATTTCAGAGCGTTGTATACAGGGCACCCAGCTAATCGTAAAACTCATCATTCTTGTTGCTCTTCAAACAAAGAAGAAAACAAATAGAACATCGAAACAGCGAACAAACAAACAAACAGCCCGAATGTAGGCAACTCCCATTTGCCCCCAGTCCTGTAGGACTGGTGCTAACCTTTCCCAGTCCTCACAATGCCTTTGCTCATGCAGCTGAAAACCTGTTCTTTGAGGCTACCATTTGGTAATTATGGTGCCTCTACTCCTTCCTGTACTGTCATCATTCAGGAAGGTGGGGGCGTGTTGGGACCATCCTGAACCCTCACAGCTTCTTGCTCTGTGACTCATTCTTCCCTATTCATTCCTGTCCAGTCACTGGGTGCTATTAGTACTGACATCACCATGTGACCCTCGTGTCTCCCTCCAGTCTGTCCCTGCACCCGGAGCTGGAACAGTGGTGAAAGAGCTGGCGTGCAGTGGGACAAGCAACTCAGACACACAGACATTGTCCGGTGGCCATTCAGAGAGCCCGAGACTGGGCAGTACAGGTCTGCCAAGAGGATGCAGGGTGGTCCGGGAGGGTGGGGGGGGGGCGCAGAGGAGACTAGGGACGCCAGAACTGGAGCCCAGGGAGGTGGTGTGGGGAGGGCGGGGTAGCTCAGAGGGTGGTAAAGTGGTTGCCTTGGACCTGAGTTCAGTTCACAGAGCTACGATTAAGAAAAGCCAGGCGGGGTGATGCATGCTTGCAGGCCAAAGCTGAGGAAGGGAGGCGGCCTAGCTACTGGCTGAGCTCTAGGTTCAGCCAAAGGCCCCCCCATCTATATACACATGTGTATGATGTACATGTGTGTGCAATACGTATGTAATATATACATACATGTGTATATATGTGTAATTTATGTATCTACATGCACATACATATATAAATAGTGCCTGAGGAATGATACCCAGAGTTGTTACCTGGTCTCCACTTGCGCAAACACACATATTATACATTTACAAACACGCATGTGTTCACAAGAAGCATGTGTGCACCCCCCCCCCCCCCCCACAACACAGTGGAGGTCCCCTGCAAGCAGAAACAAGTGTTGTCACTGCTGTCCAAAGGGAGGATGAGATGGCAGGTCTGGACGGTCAAAGGCCTTAAAAGGAGGCCTCCTGCCTTCCCTTGAGACAAGGTCAGCAAGGCAGACCAAATGGCAAGGCCCATTTGACTAGCTTGGCTTTTGTCCCCGGGGTGCTCGCAGTTGAAACTGTGATCGATTTCCACATTTCAATGACTATAATATTACCAGCCAAATCTTGAACCTTGGATGTCACTGGGCCAATCCCAATTATTATTATTGTTTAAAAATAGACCAATGACTATAGAGCTGCCTTGCGAACCAGAACTTCCTTTTCCTTATCCCAGTATTCTTCGCAGCAGGCCTAGTTCATGCTGCCTGTAGTGCAAATTCCAATGTATGTGTGTGTGTGTGCGTTCATGTGCTACGTGTTCATGTATTAAAACTAGTAAAAACACTGCCGTACGCAGCTGTGTTTTACATATATATATATTACCATATATATATATGTGTGTGTGTGTAATAATCTATAATTCTGCAGTTAAATGTTGCTGTCCCTTTAAAACCACATTCCTATCTGCTGACGTCTGTACCCATTTTGGTTGCAGAAAAATAACTCACTCCAGCGTTTGAATAAGGACACAAGGAATTATTCAAGCTTCACAAATAGAATCCCAGTGTTTGAAGCTGTGGGGGACCTTCCATTCAGCCAGACCTAGTCATTATACAGAAAATGACCCAGAGGCCCTCAAAGGTGAAGCAATTTGCCTAAAATGACACAACTAATTAGTGGCACAGGCAAAACTCAAATCCAGAACTTCTGGCTTTCATTGTGGTGACCTTCCCACCATTCCATGCAGCCTGCTGGTTAGAAAGAAAAGAAAAGAAAAGAAAAGAAAAGAAAAGAAAAGAGGAAAGGAAAGAAAAGGAAAGAAAGAAAGAAAGAAAGAAAGAAAGAAAGAAAGAAAGAAAGAAAGAAAGAAATTGAGAAGCAGGAGAGGGGGAAGAGAGAAAAGAGAAAAACAAAAAACAAAAAAGAAAAAAATTGGGGGCTTGAGCTGACGTCCTGCTTTTATTCTCATAACTACTTCTAGAGCAGGGAAAATCCCAGTGTACTATAGAAGAAACGTTTAAAAACGTATTAGGGTGGTGATGAAAAAAAATAAGACCAGGAATATTTGTGATATGCAAATTAGGAAGTATCTCATTATGCAGGAGATGGGGAAACTTGGCAGCTGGAGACACTATTCAGAGTAACTTAAGGAAACTTCAAAGGTGGAATAAAAGAGCGCTCTTTTTGTTTATTTGATAATGTGTGGCTGCCATCAAATTTCTGATGGGGTCTGACACCTTCATAATGAACCTGGAGAAACTGGGGGGACCTGTCAGACACTTGGAAGGAAGAGCAAATGATTTTGTTGCCATCCCAGGCTCCGCAGGTTAGAAGATGGGCCTTTTCTTGACTGCCAGGCTTCCTCCTGTACAGACTTGTCCCTGCCATCTTCAGTTGTCTGCAAGGCGATCATATTTGGCAGCCATGTTAATCCCTCCAAGGTGACCTCCTGTTTCAAGAAACCAAACCTTTTCATTTGTTGTTACAGTGTGCTAATCCACCAAGGAAGTCATTCTTTGGGGGGGGGGGAATTGAAAGCAAATTTCCGTCCACTACTGCTTCCTTCCCCAAGATCATTCCAGAAGTGGAAATGGTGTCTCTTCCAGAGATTTCTAACTGACTTGGGAAACCACACTTGAACCTGGTCAAACTTCAAGTGTAAGAGACAGTCAGTAATCCCCACCCTCTGGTAGAATAGGGTGAACTTTAACTTCCAGGGAAGAGAGACTGACTCCTGGCTTTGAAGCCCCAGCCTTTCCGGCTATCCTCACACCAGGCTACTCTCCTTGCCTGTGTGTTTCCCATCAGCAGCGGAGAAGTTTAAATCTTGCTTTGGTGTTATTCCTACAGAGGCAGATGGAGCACAAAGACAGCATTGTGCCCCTCTCCGCATGTGACAGTGCTGGTTAGAGAACAGTATGGGGGCAGAAAAGAACCCTTCAAAGCAGGGGCTGGGGATGTATCCATTGCTAAGCGCTCTTGACCAGAATTCAGAAAGCTCTGGGTCTGATCCCCCAAATCTGATGGATCTAGGCATAGTGGTACAAGATTGGGACATCCATGGCTACATAGGAGTTAAAGACCAGCTTAGGTTACCATTGGACCCCGTCTCAACCCTTCCTCTTTCTAAAAACCGCACCATAAAAACCACTCAAAGTACCAGCTTAAAATGCCATCCCCGAGGGGCAGGGTGTGGCTGAGGTGCGTTTTGGGGTTAGGCTCATCTGGCTTTGGATCCAGTAAGTTTTGCTTCCTGGCTTGTGATCATGAGCGTGGCGCTTCCTCTTGGTGCCTTAACTTCCTCATCTGTGAAATGGGTCACAGTGAGTCCTTGTTGGCATGTTCTGAAGTCGCCATAAGCTGAATAGCAGAGCAGAGCTGCTCGTTTATGACTAAAGAAACATTCATTGATTTTAAGTCAGGACCCGGAAGAGAATTCTCATTAACTTTCAGCACACCGTTCCCCCAGAGGGGATTAACGCTAACGTGGGAGAAGGCTGGCTTCCTGTCCCACTGAAAGTTGCTAAAGAGGGAGTGAGGCTGGCTCCCCTTCTCCAGCCTGCGGTCTCACCATGGGGTCTCACCATAGGATGTCACTGCTCCCACCGTGATGCCGTGTCCTGTGACATGATGGAGTCAGGGGCCTCCAGACAGAACTGGTGCCAGGACGTTTGTCCATCCCACCTTTCGACTGTAAACTACACGAACTCTTCTCCTGGACAAGTTGTCCAAACTTAGATATTTTCTTAGAGTCATAAAAACCGGACCTACATCACCGGTCACCTACCGCCCTCCGGATGGAAGCGGGGTCCCCGGGCTGAGTACATACCAAGAGCTGTCACTTTGCCCCCCCCCCCCCCCAGAAAGTCCTGATGCCAAATACAGCAGAGACTCTGAGACGCCCTGAGGGGAGAACTCTGCAGGTGCCTCCCACACCAGGCCCTCCTTGCAGACTTGGCTTCCAGGGTCCTCTCAGGAAACGCCAACTCCAGAATGTCTGCAGCACACTGGTCCCTGAGTGTGGCGACTAAGTGTCCACGAAACGGCGTCTTGAAGGAGGTCACGGGTCCTGAGCCCGAAACTCTGCCCGCGTGGAAGGGTCTGAGACATCTGTAAAGTACTTCCACCCGTGGAGGACCCGGGCGAACGGAGATCGGCAGCGCCGAGAGCCGCACACCCGCTCTGTGCAGAATGCTCGCGTCAGTTCCTGCGCCCTTTGAACGCACGGCATTTCCCACGGATGTGGCACAGTGGTTGGCTCAGGCTTCTAGACTCTTCAGAACCAGGCTTAAAAGATGAGTGTTCTAAGCCAGGCGTGGCTTGGTTTTAGGTTATTCGGTACCCAGGCGAACACTCATCCAAATAGGCAGGGTCCCTTTAGAGATCTGTCCTAGCCTGCTTCCATCTAGACTGCTCCCCACGCCCCCTTGCACTTACTGAGATTTATGGAGCCGGATCCGAGCGTGCAGGGAAATGCTTTTGATAGATGTTCGAGGAAAACCGACCGAACTCTGGCGAAGTTTGTAGAAAAGGGCTGTTCGCTTTCAGCTTCAACTTAGTTTACATCATACACCTTTCCCCTCCCTCCCCCATCTCTCCCTCCCAACTCCAGCTATTACCCACTGTTATCTTTTTTAGTTGGTATACACTTATTATTGTTGTTGTTGTTAGCTTTTTTCGAGACAGGGTTTTTTTTCTGTGTAGCCTTGGCCTTCCTGGACTCCCTTTTTAGACCAGGCTAGCCTCGAACTCACAGAAATCCTCCTGCCTCTGCCTCTCACAATGCTTGGATTACAGGTGTATGCCACCAAGTCCGGTTTACACTTTTTTAAAATGACAGGGTTACTTTATTTTTTTTTTTAAATGCTGTTGCCTGGAGTTTTGAATTTTTTCCAAATTTTCAAAATGACAAGTTGTGGAATATGGAGGAACATATGTTCCTTACTGCAGGGTTTTAAGTCTCCAACGTGTCTTGTTACTCCCCAGAAGGGGTAGAACAGTGTTTTGGAAACAGACTCAACCCCTTGATGGCTCCCTTCCCTCCATAACTGCATAGGTGGTCTGCAGATCCCTCTTTGGAGAATGCTGCTGCAGGATCACACTGCAGCCTGGCTACCTGCCTTCCTCTAGTCATCCCCCCAGCTCTCTGTCTCCTGTGGCGCTCATGAACCGGTCCAGAAAAACTCTTGTTTTGTAACACACCGAAGTCACTTTGCATTTTCCCGCTCTGTGTCTCTTCTCCTGACGGGCTTCTTTCCTAGCACACCTAGAATGTTTCTCTAAGACTCTGCATTCTTGAGGTGTGTTCTTGAGGTGGCAGTGCATCTGGGAAGACTGCCGTGACTACCACAGCCTGAAGCTTCTAGCCTATAGCTGTTGACTGTACCACAGTTGCAGAAACCTCCAAAGCATCTTTAGACATAACATTGTAACTGTGTTATACCTGTTTGTCGTGGTGATTTTTTTTTTAAATCATGTATATACATCTTTATTATTTAAAGTTAAAACCTATGTGTGTGGTCCCTGCCTGCCCCAGTGTGTATAATTCCTAGTAGAGCTTCACACACCATAGAAACATGACTGAAGGAAGAGGAAGGGGACAGTTTACATCTCATTTTGAAGAGTGACTGTTATCTCTCTCCCTGGGTACTAGGTTTGAAAAGTGGCTGGGGTGGGCAGGGTCATGGGTTTACCTACCTTTTGGTCCTCCAAGTGGACAGAGGCTATCAAAGCTGGATGAACAATTGCTGTAGGAATTGCACCAAACAAACACAATCAGCACACGGAGGGCACCAGGTCCTGTGAACAAAGAGGCCTTCTTATCTTCACTAAATGAACTTACAGCCTGTTTGGAGAGATAAATATTACAATACAGTTTAATAAAAGGCCATGCTAACAGTGTCCAAAGGTATTGTGAGAATCCAGAAACGAGGCTGGTTAATTTAAGTGTGGAGGGCTGCAGGAAGGCTGATAGAAAGAATCAAAGGGATGCAAAGAAAGGCTCCCCAAGAGGAGAGAGTGATTTCGGGGGAAAGAACGAGATGGAAGTTGGAGTTTGGAAGTGGGAGAGGGAGGAAAAGAGGTTGTAAGCAGAAGAAAGAAGCAGCATGTTTGCGAGAAAAGTGAAGTAGAGGCCAGAAGGCAAGACAGACTTCTTAGGGAAGCAGGGCAGAGACAAGGGAGGGTTTTCTATGGTGGACAGGGCTTTTGCTACTGAGCCATTCTCTGGCCATTAAAGTTCAGGCCAGTGAAGGATGCTATGCAGTTTATGTTTTAGGAAAAAGGGAAGAGGGAGCAGATTACTGGTGAATGACATGAGTTGTTGCCTGAGATCGTCTTGGCTCCTCTGATCCTGCTGTTCCCAGCAGACCCAGGTACGTATAGAGCAGTGGTTCTCAACATTCCCACTTCTGCGACCCTTCAAAACAGTTCCTACTGGTGTGGTGACCCCCAACCGTGAAATTACTTTGGCTGCTACTTCATAACTGTAATTTTGCTACTGTTATAAATCGCAGTGTAGGATGTCTGATATGTGACCCCTGTGAAAGGGTTGTTAGACCTCCCCCAAAGGGTAGTGACCCACATGTTGACAACCACTGATGTCCAGGAAACAACCAGGTGCTAGGAGACAGGTGTTGGCCACTGGTTTTCCATGTTGATTTAGTTCTCTCTCTCTTTTGATTAAAGAGACAATGATTGGTGCCTTTAGTTTTTCATCCTTACCTGGCCACAGTATCATGTGAGTTCGGGCGACAGAGGCTGGAGAGAGAGACCACAGGAAAAATCATCAAGCTGGCCTGTAGGCAACTAAGGTTTGTAGGCAGCTGATGTTTTTGAAATCAGCCAGCAGGGCCTGTAGGCATCATATTTTCTGCAGTGAGGAAGGAATGTTTTCCGCCCTGAACCTACCCCCACACCCTGAGGATCCTGTTTCCCCATGTGATGATGGGGGCACTTCAGCCTTCCCAGCTCCAGGGTGTCTGGCTTAAGACCATTTGCTTTCGTGAGGCATTTTGACTGATTTATGAAGAGGAGGAAGATGGCGGAGAAGGCAGGTATAGACTGGGCTATCTTCACCTCATTAGATCAGGATTATTGTGCAAGGGCCACAGGCTCAGGTCCTGAAGGGTTTGAATTATTTGATGTCATTGTTTTTTTCCTAATTGCTCTCCAGCTTCAAGCTGAAAATCTTTTTATTAGTGTTTCTGAAGCTAACAATTTTTTTTTTTAATTATTTGATGTCATTGTTTTTCCTCTAATTGCTCTCCAGCTTCAAGTTGAACATCTTTTTATTAGGGTTGCTGAAACTAACAGTTTTTATTTTTGAAATGTTCAGATGTTTTCTAAACATAAAGGTTACTGGATTTAAAAAAAAAAATCTGTGTACTTTATTCACATTATAGCCTCCTTAACTGATAAAAATAGTTAAGAGTTGACAGTTCTCACCGTGTTCCAGAAATTGTCCTACATGCTAGGCATATGAAAATTCAACTGATTTTCCTAGTAACCCACCCAAGTAGGTCGTGTTATTATTATCACTGTAGTCTAGGTAGGAGGAAGAACTATAAATGTAAATATAAACACACACACATCCTATGAAAAATACTTGCAAAACACAAAAGTGCTTACCAGAAGTGTCTTAGATATCAGGTTTGGAAATATGTACATATACCAATGAGGTGTCTTAGAAATAGGACCCAAATATAAACCCATGCTTTATATGTATCATATAATCTGATCTTGTTTCGTATTCTTAAAAAAAAGCACCTGTGTTTGGTCACATGCAGTCAGGTATGGAATTTTCTACTTCTCGAGTAAACGCTCAGACTTTTGGTTTTTAGGTGGTTTTGCATTTCCGGTTTTCAGATTACAGATGCTCAGGCTGTAATAGCACCAGGGTGAGACACTTGGCATGAAAACCTGGGCAGCTTGGGTTTGCCGTCCAGATGCATAGGCTGTGTATACCGACACCCCTTTGCATCCGTATCTTTACATTTCTTTCGAGTATCAGGTTATACCCCAGTGCATTTTCACTAAGCTCAGTCTGCTCCTTTCTGAAAACCTGGTAATTGAGAAGTTGCGAGGTGTGCATGGACTTGCAGGAGTTACTTATATTTCTTGCCTGTTCCTCATGTATAAAATGACTTTAGATTTAAAGTTCCCGATGTTGTGGAAGCAGTGAGAGAGATAGGGGAGGGAAAGAGGGGGAAGAAGAGAAGGAGAGAGGAAGAGCACAAGAGAGAAAGAGACAGCGAGAGAGACAGAGTGTCTTGGTGGACTTGTGGGAAAGATGAATAATCAAGGCTTAAAGAAAGGTCCTGACACTGGAAGAGCAAGGCCTGAGGGTCTCCCCCCAAAAATGTATCCTTCAGGGCTGTATCCTTACATGTATCCTTACATGGCTCAGCCAGTAAACACCTTGCTGCCCAATCATGAGGACAGGAGTTCGGATCTCCAGCATCCGTGTAAATAAATGCCAGGTGGGTGCTGCTAACTGCCTGTAATCTCAGGGCACAGAAGGCAGAGATAGGATCCCCAGGTAAACTGCCTAGCAGAATAGGCAGTCTCTAGCTTCACAGGGAGATCCCATCTCGAGATATAAGACGAGGAGGGAAACATCATCAAGAGAGACACCTGATACCAACTTCAGGCATTATGTGCATGTGCACCCACATATATGTGAACACATAACAAAAACATATACATACACACAAAATAAAATAAATACATACTTCAAACAAACGCTGGCTTGGAGAGGTCACCATTGTAGCATTCTCTGGCTTTCTTTCTGTCATGTCATTTTCGCAGAATTATTTCTTTTCTAGATTCCAAAGTGCCGACATTTGGAAATTGTCATTGTTTCCTATTAGCACAAGTGTAGTCAACACTCATAGAAGAAACAAAGGTTAAAAGAAGTCTGCATTTTAAAAATGGGGTCTGGGGAGATACTATCAGTAAAGTGTCTCCTGTGTAACCTTGGGGGCACCCATGTAAAAGCTGGGTGTGGAGGGCATGACCTCAGCACTAGGAGGGGGGCAGGATGAGCCAATTCCTACAGCTCATTGGCCAGCTAGCCTAGCCAATCAGTGAGCTCAGAGGAGAGACCCTGCCTAAAAGAAGATAATGTCGAAGGACTGAGAGATGACTCAGCAGATAAGACCACCTGCTGCTCTTTCAGGGGAGGAGAATTTCCAGCATCTTCTTCTGACCTCTGAGGGCACCTGCATTGATGTGCCTATGCACAGACAGATAGACAGACAGACACACACACCCATACACACAGAGAGAGACACATAAACACATATACACAGAGATACATACATACACACACATATATATATATACACATAACACACACATACTTTTACACATAACCATACACACATATCCACACGTGCAGACACACAGACTCCCACACACAGACCCTCAGACACACATACAGAGACACAGACATACACAGACACAGATACATACCCATATGCACATATACACAGAGACACATTACACACATGCCTATACACATGTATACACACCCCCATCCATACACACTTATACACATACCTACTTACATACACCCTCCCATCCCCCCACCCACACACTCACAGACCCACACAGGCACACACAACCACAGATCCACACAGACCCCCCCCCCACACTCACACACTCACAGACCCACACTCACAGGCACACACAACCACAGATCCACACAGACCCCCCCCAGACACACAGATACACACATACATCTATCCACACACACGAGTTTGCATTGTTAGTTTTGTTTGTGAAATCCAAAGTTGAATGCAGTGCAACACCTTGACTGAAACTTTGGGTTAGCAGTCTGCATTGTGCGTTATGACATGTAGCTAGTACTTGAGGATGCCAGAGGTACTAGATCCACTGGAGCTTGAGTTACAGGTGGTTGTGAGGCAGTTGCTGTAGGTCTTGAACTGAGCTCTGGTCATCTGGAGGAGCAGCAAGTGCTCCTAACCTCCGAGCCATCTCCCTAGCTCAGGAGTCCTGACTTCTGAGGCAGAATTCTATTCCCCTTTTAACTGAAAAATCTAATATACATTTGCTTGTTTTGTTTTGTTTTTTAAATAAATCTGTTATTACAGCACACTATTGCACAGGAAAGACACAGGAGTCTAATATGCAATTTTTTTTTTGGAAAAAGCATGAAAACATCATATGGCATTCTGTATATCTTCTTCAAGATCTCCTTTGTGTTTCTATTGCTAAGTTTAAATTAGTTTTTCTTTAATATTTGTCTAAAGTCTAGAAATAGAGTAAGATTCAGGCAGATGTAAGGCAGTTCATCACCTTGGCCTTCTGGTTGTTAATAATATCATTTTGTGCAGTTGCATTGGCAGTTTTGTGAGGATAGGAGAATAGAGACCAGTTTAAGTTAACAGATTTTTACTTGAGCAAGAAGTAGGTTCCAGGCTCAGGCTATAATCACATTACTCTAGGAGGATCAAAAGTTCAGGGCCAGCCTGGGCTACATAGAGAATTCTAAACAAGCACGTAGCATAGTGAGACACTGATTCGAAAACAAAACAAAACAAAAAACAAGGAAAGAAAAAAAGAAAAAACAAAAGGACCTCTCCCCAACAAAACAAAAAACAAGAAGGGGAAGGAGGAGGAGAAGGAGGAGGAGGAAAAAGATGAAGGAGGAGAACCCAAAACTTTCCACATGATTCTGAGTCCTCCATGTCAGGCAGTTTACTGATTTTGCTGTCTGCCAGGCTCAGGCTATTTCTGTAACTTTAAGCAACCAGATAAGCCTTGATTGTGCCCTGTTTGCTTCCTGGTCCTGTAGGAGATAGCCTGTTTTAGTACACGTGACAGAAGCAGTCAAGCTCAGTGCGCGATCCTAAGACGCAGGTTTGTCACTCAGAGGGAGAAAGCAAATCCCTACTCAATGATTCTGTCAAGCGTTGTCAGACAGGGCTAGAGACTATAAAGGAAAGCTACTGAGGGGCCCACTTCTGTGTCAGCACCGAACAGGTTATAGCTAGAAGCAAGAGAGAGAGGAAGTGACATACAGAAACAACCTGATTGGCCACAGTGAGCATTCACCTTATATGGACATGGCCTGATCTGCAGCAGCCAGGACTGGGAAAAGCTTGGTGCCTGTGATTGGCTGAAACTTAGTTGCTTGGTTACAGGGGTACACTCTTAGGTTAGGCTTTATACTTCATAAATGTAGGGAGGCTGCTTTGGGACAAGCTGTATTACTTGAGTACAGTTATAGGTATCAAATTTATTTGCTTAATAATTGTAAGTTAAACTTCTTTCATGCTGCTTGCTGATTTGATAGATTCCAACTCTGCACGTAGAGCATATAAAAATATTAGGTGGTAGAAGAGAGATAGCAGGGAACACTGGTCTAACTATAATATATGAAATGAGTCCTGATTCCGATCTTGTCATTTAACATGACTAGAAAAGTTTTCTCCTTACACTCCGTCACCCATTAGAGGAAAGAAAAAAAAGCTTCTCTTTGTTTATATTTTTTAAACCCTACGGACAGGCTCTAGTTTACCTGTCAAAGAATCGGTGGCTAGGCTTTGGTTGATTGTTTCCGGTCGAGAAGGGAGGAAAAGCAGTCCCATAGTTTTCAGAGTAGATGATGGCTGGAGTGTTTGGGAGGTCATCTTTCCCAAAAATCTCCACTCTCATTTGCTGACAGCATCTAGGAAGTTTCTCTACAGCTCTAACCTGGACACTTTGAGGTTCCCACCCCACCCCCAACATTTCTCGAGGTATTTGACAGCAGGGTTAACAGGTATCTTTAAAATATGAAAACAACCCCAATTCGTTGCATTAGTACGTGTATGGAATTGGAACGAATAAGAACAACAATAAAAAGTGTTGCAAGAAGGTAGATGAAAAGGTTGAGCTTATAAAGCCAGGAGCCTGGAGCAAAAAGGCCAGAGCAGAGAAGGGATGGGTTAGCCGTCTCTTGGCCAGGGCTCTCCGGGGAGACAGTGCCAGATGAGCTGTTAGTGCATGTTAAGTCTCATTTGTTCTTGGCCACTTCGTTCGTAAAAGCAAATTAAAATTAAAAAAAAAAAAAAAAAAACAAAAAACAAAAAACCACACCAAAACTGTCGTCGTCATTCAGGACAGCTTTGTTCCCCTGGTGCTTGATTGAGGGACATGGGATGGAAGATGGCGGTGCCCTGTCCTTTTCTAACCTGCTAAGAAGGTGCTCCTTTTAGAGCCTTGGCTTCTATTTCCCTTGCCAGCTTGTCACTGTAATTAATGCTTGCCTTGCACAGACACTCTTTGTTGGAACAATCTGTGAGTTCTGTGCTGGGCTCAGCAGATAGAAAGGTGGATGGCTGCTCTTTAGACATATCTCTCAGTTCACAGGGAGTGAGGGGAAGGGGGACAGGAAGTGGGCAGGACTTCCAGGCAGCCCAGAGCACAGAGCATGGGAGCAGATCATCCCTAGAGAGCTAGGGACGGACAAAAGAGCCTTGGCTCCAGAGGGTCAGACTTTGTCTTAGGGTTTTTATTGCTGTGAAGAGACACCGGTGACCACAGTAACTCTTACAAAAGAAAGCATTTGATCGGGCTGGCTTACAGTTCAGAGGTTCAGTTCATTATCATCATCGTGACAGGAAGCGTGGTGGCAGGCAGGCAGGCAGACATGATGTTGGAGAAACAGCTGAGGGTTCTCCATCAGGCTCTGCAGGCAGCAGGAACAGAGAGAGTCCCTGGGCTTGAGAACCTGCAACTTCAAATCCCACCCCTAGTGGCACACTTCTTCCCACAAGGCCACCCCTAGCCCAACAAGGCTGGGGGGGGGGGGCATTTTTTATCCAAATCACCACAGACTCCTGCTTCTCATCAGAGAGGTGTGAAATCTGCATGATAAGGAAGAGTGTTAAAATGTCATGTAAACCTTGCTTTCTAGATTTAAGATCTGGGCGCTTTCTCCGTAAGTGTGTAATTGTCCTGAATGTTGACTCCTCTCAGTGGTATCTGAGGAGAGGGGGGAAATTAGGAAAATGTTTGGGCTCAGGTCAAGAAGTCAAAGAATTCCTTTGGTTAACAAGGTTTAGTGACATCTTTAGAGAACATTAGAACTCCAGATAGCAAAGGATGCAGGTTTTTTTTTTTTTTTTCTTTCCTGAATTATTTTTGTACCTGCGGTTGATGTGGTGGAAATAATATGGCTCTTACTTGAGTCCTTGGACATTCCAAAGGTGCTAGAGGCTTCTCCAAAGGCAAATGTAGTGACCTGGAGGAAGGCTGCTCAACCTCCCTTGCAGGGCTTGGGGTTACAGGGAACTGTAACGGGTCAGAACTCTTGTTATTCTAGTGGCTGGGAAGGAACTGGAGGCCAAATCTTCTTTCTGGATGCTACGGCAACTCTGGGACTTCTAGGGCTGAAGACCTGACAGCACAGCAGCAGCTGCAGCAGCAAAGGCTTGAATGCGTGTCGTGTCGTGTCGAGAAAGTGCTTGATGTAACTGAGCTTGCTCAGTTAGTAAGAATAAACTCCTTCGTTAAGGTTGGCCACTTTTATTGAAGGGGGGCATTTTTTACCACCGCTTTTATGCACGAAAATATGTGTTTATGATAAGATGGTGACTGTAATTCTGAACTGTTTTGATTTGTCATTCTAAGTATTAATCCTCATGGCAAGATAGGGGAATGTAGCTCTCGGTGGGCCCGGTTATTTCTGTAACTGTAAACGGCCAGATAAGCCTTGGTGGTGCCTTTAGTTGCTGGGTGAAGGTTCTGGCTAGGGAAGTGAAGGCTTCCCTGGTCCTGTAGGACGTAGCCTGGTTTCAGCATCCGTGAGAGAAACAATCAGGCACACTGTGCTATCTTAACACACAGTTCTGCTACCCAAGGGGAAGAAGATACAGATCCCTACTCAATAATGCCATCAAGAATTGTCAGGTGGGGCTGACTATTATCGAAAGCTACATTGGAACCTCCATCTGTATCAGCACCCAATTCAGAGTGAGGGGTGGAGGAAACTTTCTAGTTCCTGGATCACCCTTTCCTGTGGGGTCAAGGGCCCCATGAAAAGCTCCAGGTTTCAATGGGTCACCTCATCGGCCCACTAAGTGCTATTTTCACTATTGGAGGTTGTTTGAGCTCCTATGTCTGTAGACCACATGCACACACAGCTTTGAAAATACGAATGTTTCCACTCTGCTGATGAAGTCAATAAAGGTGAAATCAGGCTTGTCAGGGTGCTTAGAATAATAACCATTTATCACACTATTAACTTGTCAGCTCATAATTTTACCTCTATTAATTTCGCCCTCACTCATTCTAAATTTTGGGATCATTCACATATAGGTTGGGCTAGGTTTACTTTGTGAGATTTATGGAAAACCTTGTTAGACCGAATAACTCTATAGAATCATTGACAATTATTATTGGCATTCAGTGACAACTTAAAGGCCTTTCCTTAGGAGACACCCCTCTACTTCAAAATATTATTGATCAGTTAAACAAACAAACATTAAAACACTCAAATTAAAAAACAAAACAAAACAAAACCCAGCAGATTCTTCCTGGTCTTTCATACGACCCTGAAGATGGTTCCCTTTTGTTATGTGTTAGCTCCAGGCTCTGTCATGGGACCCTTTTGTTCCCCTTTTTTTTGTTATGTGTTGGTTCCAGGCTTTGTCATGGTAGAACAAAGGAACAAGTTCTTCTTAGGCAGGAGGGCAAGCGGGCAGGAGGGCAGGCAGGCAGAGTATAACTTCAGAGCATCTTTCCCAAGATGTGTCATGAGCTGATCTGAAGTACCTCAAAACAGTAATTCCACGAGAAAGCCCAGTGCTGACAGTGAATTTAGCTCTTGCACTGACCTTTCAAAGGCTATCTCATTGCTTTTGTTCCTGTGGTGTTCTAATGCTAACATCTCTGAAATCAATTGCTGTGACAGGAGCTACTCGTGGCAGTGGCGGTAGGAACAGGCCTGAGGTTTCTTCTCTGCTGCCCACAGCCAAGAGGTCTTTCCGAAGACCTTCACACAGATGGAGACGGGCTTCATTCATTACTTAGAAGAATTTCCAGATGAGGCAGTAGGAAGCACGGGTGGAGTTTGTTATGGAGAGATTTTAACAGTGGCATAAGCATGGGGATTATTAGAAGAAAAGTCGGTGGGGGAGGGGAGGAGGGGACACACCCAAGAGTGGGTGTGGGCTTATTCATAGACGGTCCTGACTCAGTGTGAAGGCAATAGCCATAGATGCAGTTTTGGTGCCTCTTAGGTTATATCTTAGGGTTCTTAACCCATGGGCTGTGTCCTCTTTTGGGTGGGTCACACCTACAACCATCAGAAAATACAGATATTTGCCTTATGATTCATAACAGTAGCGAAATTACAGCTATGAAGTAACAATGAAGATAATTTGATGGTTGTGGCTCGCCACCCCAGGAGGAACTGTATTAAAGGCTCACAGCATTAGGAAGGTGGCGAACCACTGTCTTAAAAGGTTCATAAAGACCCCCCCTCCGCCTCACCTTTCCCCTCCTTTTGATTAAATGAGACTGTGGATGATGAGGCTTTGGATGGACCCTGTATAACCTGATAAGTTACAATCGTGGGTCCTATGGTCACACAAGGGGGTTAAGGACACAGCTTTTATTGTAACTGGGCTTTTGTGAGGTACCTAGGAGACTGCAGATTTACGTCCGGAAGGGGAAGGCCTGGCTTGGTCATACGCACTTAGGCCTTAGGCATGGTTCGCTGTGGCTTTAAAGTTCTCCTTTGAAACAGTTCCAGGCAAAGAAATGTTGCCTCTTTGTTGGCAGCCTTCACAGCAAGCGTCGTTCCTCGTGATGGGACTCTTGACCCACAGCTAGCGAGAGACTTCAGGAGGACTCCGGGGGAGGCTTCCCGCTCCTTCCACTCTCCTTACTTTTACTATACTTCTGTACTGCCACAGTAGAAGTAGCACTGAAGCGGTAAAGCTATAGGAGGCTTACAAAGGCCTTGGTGGACTGCCCTGGGCATGCGTATAATAACTACCTTGAACACTGCTTGTGCGTCTGTCCTGACGCTTGGCTTCCAGGAGTTTATCTGGGAGGGAGAGGCTGTTTTGCTATCTACAAGCCTACACGGTTGCCTTTCCATTTCTCTCTCTCATCATCAGTTATGGTTTACATGGTTGTTGTTTAAACCATTTTAATATTTTAATCCTCTTGTACTGTTACTAATTTCCTCTACATTAAGAACTGTCTTGGCTTTTTGTACCCTGGAGTGCGCCGTGGATTAACATTTATGGTATTATTTCTCGGGACAATGTATTCTGCAAATGAACGTGGCTTGCCAGTTGTTAGTCTATGAGGAAAGATGTATACATTTTCATCTTTAAAAATATTTATTTATTATGTGTATGAGCGTTTGCCTGCACGTATGTGCATATCAGGTGCATGCTTGGTGCCTTCAGAGGAGAGAGGAGAAAATCAGGTCCCCTGGAACTGGAGTTCCAGACTCTTGTGTACCACCTTGTAGGAAGTGTAAACCGAACTCAGGTGCTCTGTGAGAGCAGCAAATGGTTTTCACTGTTGGCCCCCTCTAGCCCCATAAAAGTGAATGAAAAGACCATGTTAGTCAGCTTCCTATCACTATTACAAAATACTGTAGAAAACCTAACCTGAAAGAAAGAAAGGCTTATTTTGGTTCATTCAGTCTTTTTAGCTTATGGTTGTCTGGCCCTCCTGCTTTGGGTCTCTGGTGGCCTGACACATATGAGAGTATAAGGTGTGGTATCCTGAAAGCACACACTGGGTGGTAGGGGAGAAAAAGAGAGGAGAGAAAAGGAGAGGAAAAGAGAAGAGAGACAGAGAAGGGTGTCAGCATTCCAATATCATCTTTGAGTATTCCTTCCCGGTGAATTAGCACCCTCTCTCTAGGCCTCACTTCCGAAAGATCCACACTTCCTCTCCCCCCATCCCCAGTAGTGCCTACAACCCAGGGTCTCTCCAGGGCACTTATCTGAACTGTAACATAATCAAAACTCGAGATACACTTAGTAATGAAGGTCTTTATAGCTAAAACTCCCTTTGGCCGATTTTCACTACACATGCGTCTTCGGATGCTCACAGCTGTAACCTTTGCCACACTGAGCAGAGTAGCGGGAATTTCAGTTATTCCGCCACTGAACATGGAAGTGCTAGTTGGAGAACCCTGTCTGTTGAGAGAACTCTGTTCTTAAAGTGATGGAAGTGCGCCTGCTAAGAGAATTCTTTACTGTCTTCATAGCCCAAATCTGCATTGAACAGAGAGTCTACTGAGCATGAAGATAGCCTTATGTGAAATCATGTTCATGAAGGTCCAACTTTAAGAGACCCTGAAGTCTTGAAGAATCTGGTCATGTGTGGCTTGCAGGGTTGATACCTACAACTATTCATGAGACTTTTTTTTTTGACTGACACACTTAAGTGATGGAGGCACAGTGGGGGGTTGCTTTTGTGGACAGGCATCACGCCTTGTGGATGCAGCCGAAGGACATCTTTACATGGCAACCTTTGTTTTTATACTGGGAGGTCAGAGCTCAGGTTTGTTTTTCTAAGTATGTCCGTGATTCTTCTTTCCCTCCCTTCCTTCCTTCCTTCCTTCCTTCCTTCCTTCCTTCCTTCCTTCCTTCCTTTCTTTCTTTTTTCTTTCTTTCTTTCTCTTTTTCTTTTTTCTTTCTCTTTCTTTCTTTATTTCTTTCTCTCTTTTTTCTTTCTCTCTCTCTTTCTCTTTCTCTCTTTCTTTCTCTCTTCCTTCCTTTCTCTCTCTCTTTCTTAATGCTGAGAAATCTCTCCAGGGAGTAACTTTTTGTTTTCTTCTTGGCCAGCCTTCAGAAGGCATAGGTATTTTTTGTTCTGTTTTCAAACTTTGCCAAACCTGAGAAGGGGTTTGAACCTTCCAAAGCACACCCCTCCATCTGCCATGGCGCTAACAGCAGCAAGTAGAATGGCACTAATTGCTTTTAATCCCTCAGTCACTTCAGTTTTGGTATGAGACCATTGTATGACTTGTGAACCGGCATTTGTGCCAGAAAAATAACATAAAACCATTGCTCAGAAAACTACTGCATTAGGAGTCATCAGCAGCACATAATAATGGCAATTAATGGCAACCAGGATCAATCTGCTGCCAGCTGTATCTGGCTTTTTAAAAGGGGAGCAAAACATATGAAGTTTATTTTGTTATTATTTTTTCTGCCTTGCGCGAGTATTTTTACATCTGCTTGTCATTATTTTGCCTTGTAACTACCACCTCAGGCCCAGTTCTTTTTTTTTTTTGGGGGGGGGATGAATTACTCATGTAATAAGTTATAGTTTGGAAAACTTCTCTGACAGTCCGTGAGCTCTTCTTATGAAACATTCAATACAAGAAAAAAAAAATATTACGGCAATAATTCAAAACAGAAATCTGGGTTTAGAGGAGAAAGATGGTGGCTCCTGTGTGCCTAAGTTAGTTGACTTTTGTGAGGGATGGAAATTTGTACTTGCTAGATTAATGTAGTAATTTAATGTGAAGTGTAGCCAATATTAAAACCAACCAGCTAACCAAAATCCTGCCACTGGGCACATGGAATCTTGTCACAAGACAGCCTGGCCCGGGGCACAGCCAGGACGTATTTTAAGATGGCTTCATTGAAGCACCTTCCTTTCACAATTACTCTTGTGGCATAGACTAGAATGGAAGTTACAGGCAGATTCCAGAAGGGGTAAAAACTTTGCATGTATTTTTTTTTTTTTTAATCACAAATGTGTGAAAAGGTTTAAATATGAGGGAGAAATATAAGCACTGTATGTCAGGCTCGAAATAGCCCATTTAACACTGATAAGCACAAGGGCTTCTTGCAGATTGTGGATGGGGGGGCGGTTAAAATTAGAAGCCAGCTATGCTGCAACCACAAAAGCATACGATATCGCCGTTGCTAGGGTTATGCACTGCCCTGTGCCAGTAACTGAATCAACAGGCAGGGTAAACCCACATCCATTGATGGCTTTGGTGTCAGAACGCCTTGGCCACCTGTTTATTGTTATTATTCTCATTGTTTAACCTGGTGTTTCCTCACTCCATCTTAGCTTTGTATCTGACACTCAGCATTCAGGTCTGAAGGAAGGGGATTCGTCCGTCTCCTCTGTGGTTCTGCTGCTTGCTTCTCAGTCAAAGTGTGAAGAGCCACAGAGACTGCAGAATCAAAGAAAAGGCAGAACATGTTCGTGAAGTCACGTTCGGAGCCTTGGGTTATAAGCTGTGGAGAGCGCATCTCAGCTCTGGGAAGTGTTACCTATTTTTTCAGAAGCCATCATCCTATTTTTAGTATAAAGAAGATAAGTCTTAAGTCTGTCTGTGAGTTTTGTTTTCTTTTGTGTTGTACACATGAGAAAGTGTAGGATTGATTGACATCCCTGTGTGCTATGTTCTGGGTTTTTAGTAAGTATTTACAGGCACTTTCACATCTTGGAAATGGTGACTTTGCTAATAAACACATATGGTATGAGATCATTAAGATTTGACACTTTTTTTTTTTTTGAAATGTTTTCAGTGCTAGAGATTGGACCTAGGGCCTCACGCATACTAGGCAAGCTCTCTGCCACTGAGCTACCTCTCCAGACTGGTGACGGGTTTCATAGGTACTCTGGAAATAGTGGGGTTGTTTTTACTAGCTAACAGGTGTGCTGAAAAGGTATGAGTCAGTGAATGTGACCATGTTTGAAGTTCTTTGGAAAGAAGCTATTTACATGGGGGGTATAGTTAGTTTCATCATCATTACCATTTAGGCTTCTGCAAATCATCTGAGGTGTGCTGGCGTTGGTTGTACCAGCATGAAGCCACTGGGACTGCCCCATAAGGAAGTGGCACTGATTTTCCAACTGGAGCTCCAGAGCTCTGCAGTGAGTCTACAGCACTGTGTCCTTAGAGCAGGGAGGGTGCTGGCCATCTCTCTAGATGTTTTTCTCTCCCACTAAAGTCTGGGTCCATAGCTGCTCAGGAGCCTACTCTTTACCCGGCATGGGCAAAGAGGCACCTTTGCTGCAGCCTCTGTGAGGTAAATGGTGAACAGAATCTCATTCTGTCTTCCAGTGAGAAGGGACAGCTTGACTCAGACATGTCTGTATAGTGTCCCAGCAGATGGCAAGAAACAGATCGCAGCACGCTGAAAGAAAAACCAGTCGTGGGTGTGGGCTGTGGCTTAAATGGCCTCTCCAAAAGTCAAGTTGAGATCTGACTGCCATTGTGACGGTATTAAGACAGTGTTAAGAGGTTGCTGGGACCTGAATGATCCACCTTCATGAAGGAACCAACGACGTTGCTGAGAGGGTGTGTCTCCCTTCCTCTTCTGCTTTCCCCAGACAGCATAAAGGGTCTGGCCGGATGCCAACTTCACATTCTTAGGCTTCCTGGCCTCCATAACCACAAACTAAATAAATCTCTGCTCTTCACAAATTACCCAGTCTGACCGGTGCAGGAGATTTCCTTTTCTGAGGTGGCTGCTTCCGAAGCTCCTCAGTGGCTTCCCCAAATCACTGTAGCAAACAAATTGGACCACACTCTCTCTATGCTATATTTCCCCCATATATATGTATGTATATATACTATGTTATATATTTATATATTTCCTATAATATAGATTATAAATTTAGTAAATACATTTACTACATGGCACCATGAATATATATATATACATATATATATATGTATATGACTATATAGCTATATACTCATGATGCAGTTTGATATATAAATCTGGCATTGTAGGTATCATCAACAGTTTGGAAGACAGGATATTTGTAACAGTGTGATGTAGTGAAGTCAAGTGAATGTGGTGCCTCCTGCTTCCGCAAAACCTCCCACTGTACTCACCCTTCCATCCATCTTCTTCTCCACATGGGTTGGATATCTGAGATGCTTTTCCCATGGCTCCCGTGAAGTAAATGCTAGGTGGACTGTCATCATAAAAGAAGGGGGTCCTTTCGCTTTGGAGAGAAGATCATGGGTCTCTGGCACGGAGGGGTCCTCTGTAAGTTTAGTCACCTGTAGGGGACCCAGAGGCTCTTATAAAGCCGCAGGGCCAGTCCTGCAGCCTTTGCAGCGTTTCTCAGTCACACAGCAAGAATAATGCCTCATTTGCGAAGGCCTCTGGGAAATTCAGTGCTGATGTGAGCCCTGTCAAAAGTGCAGTGAGGAGCAGGACAAACTTGAAAGCCCGCCTCTTAAGAGAGACGGAGGAGGTGTGTGTGATGGGTGTGTGTGTGTGTGTGTGTGTGCACATACACTCAAACAGTTATTTGTGTGCTCATGTGTGGAAGGTCAGAAGTGAACTTAGATGTAGTTTCTGAGTAGTTGCCTACCTTATTTATTTATTTATTGAAACAAGACCGCTCACTTTTCCTGGAGCTCATCAATTAGGCTAGCCTGTTTGGCCAAAAGATCACTCTACCTGTTCTCTCTGCCACGCTGGACTAAATGAACCCTTGTGAGCTCTGAGTTTATGACAAGTGCTTTACCAGTCGGAGGAGAAAATTAATGAACATGGAGAGGATCATGGCTCGTGTATGGGGGAGGAGCCATGGAGACCATGTGGTGCGTCCAAATGGCCACTGCTGTTTCAGCTTTCAGTGTCATCCAGAAAACAACAACAAAAAGGCCTGTGAAGGGAGGTGAAAGAATATACCTGAGGCAGATCCAGGTCGGAAAAGACAAGTTCATTGGGTATCCTGCAAAGAGAGAAGCGAGCAAGGCACTAATGAAAGAGCTGTCTTCTCAGAGCTGGGCTGGAACTCCCCTCCTTCCTGGGGTACCACCACGCAAATGAGGAAAGGCCTGGCTGGCTGATGTTCACCTCTGGGCAAGAGCTGAGTTGAAGGGGCAGCTGGAGGGTGATGGTTAATTTAATTGGCTGTGCTAAGTCATGTCACGCCTGTGTTCATGATGTGGCTGCGAAGGACCTACTGTTTTCTTCTGTGGTAAAATTGTTACTGGAGTTGTTAGGGGAAAAGCCTGGGCCCTGACAATCCTAAAGGGGTTATCCATCTGTCCCCTATAGGTAAACTGAGCAGACAAGTTGTAATAAAAAGCAGAGAAAGGCCAGGCATGGTAGTACACGCCTTTAACCCCAGCATTAGGAAAGAGAAATAGGTGGATTTCTATGTGTTGAAGCCTGGTCAATATAGTGAGTTCCAGGCCAGCCAAGGCTACATAGTGGGACCAGGTCTCAAGTGAAACAAAATAAAACTCAAACAAATAGAGAGCAGGGAGAGGAGATTTATCCAATAGAAGTGGAACAAATAAGGAGGTTCAGTGATCATATTTAGGGTCCTCACATGAGTTTAGAGCAGAGGTTAGTATTGAACTCCCTGTCACAGGCGTCACCTCAGGCCATCGGGAATAAACAGCTATTTATATTACTATTCATAGCAGTAGCCACGTTACAATTAGGAAGTAGAAACGAAAACAACTTTATGGTTGGAGGTCACCACAGCCTGAGGACTCCATTAAAGTGTCATGGTGTTAGGAAGGCTGAGAACCACTATCTTACAGGACGAGAGGCAGACACAACTAAGCAGTTTTGTCCCAAGGTGTGCTCCTCCCCATCATGGATCCAAAACAATTGGACATTTTCTTTTACCTTAGATTTTTTTAAAAAAATTTCTTAAATACACACACACACACTATCACAACGACTACCACCAAATAAAGGAACAAAAATAGGTTTGTGTGTATGTGTGTGTGAAGTCAGTGGACAACCTCAGTTGATGGTTCTCACCTTTCGTCTGACTTAAGATGGGGATCCTCCTGTCTTTGTATCCAGTCTCACTTAGACACATTGGGAACGCAGACATGTAGTATGGTGTCCGGTTTCATACGGGTTCTGGGGATTCTAACTCAGGTTTTTAGGCCTGTACGGCAAACACTTCACTCTCGGAGCCGTCTCTGCAGTCCATCGTTTAACGTAAACTTCTGTGAGTTTCTGGTTTCTATAAGCGACCGGGCTAGAACCTCACACTCACCTTGTGGCTCTTGGACCAGTCACCAGCACCTCTGGAAGTGAACAACTTCCAGCTCCAGCTAGACCTCCAGGACCTGAAGGGTAGCAGGATCTCAAACATTCCGTGAAAGATCCAACTAAAATGTTACAGGATACTGGACCTGCTGTATATAGGCAGTCTTCAGGATAATTCACTGACTAACAAACAAAGAGAAAAAAAACCCAATTGGTTCAGAATACATGAAGATTAATTTTGATGAAGAGAAAAAATCAGGTCTGTGACGTTCATGGCAATATCACGCGCGTTCTTTGCATAGCAGGTTGGAGGCTAAGGAAGCCTTGGGCTTTGGGCTGAGAGAGTTGTCCGTGCTGTTAAGAATGTTAAAGCACCCTAACCTGTGGCATGCTTTCACATACGTAGTCTGAAGTCCTGACAGCTGTCTTCAGAGGTAAGAATTACAGTCTGAATATTTTAGAAGAGGAGACCAGTTTAAAACTGATTTACACAAAGCCCAAGTAAGCCAGGAGAGGCGATCTCAGATGAGCCCGGGCAGCTTAAGCTTCATTTTCCAAACTGCTGTGATGCAGCTTGGTGGGGGACCTTCCTAAACTCAGTGAAACAGCTTGGGAAGGTTGACATTTGTAAAATGAGCTATAACTCAGTGGTAGCGCACTGACCTCGAAGCTCAAGGTCCCATGTTCTAATCCCCAGTATCACCAAAGGAGAAAGAAAAATGAAGACAATTTGTTCCAAGGACTCAAACCTGCTTCAAGTTTTTTTTTTTTTCCTTCATTTTTGGGTTGGTCCTTTCTTTGGGAACA
>NW_026592941.1:0-15280 GCF_907164565.1 Psammomys obesus | reverse complement strand
TCTATCTATCTATCTATCTATCTATCTATCTATCTATCTATCTATCTATCTATCTATCTATCTAGACAGGTTCCTGTAACGTGTGTGGAGGTTAGGAGACAGCTTGCCAGTCTCTCATCCTACCGTGTGGGTTCTAGGCCTCAGACTCAGGTGGTTAGGCTTGGTAGCTGAGCCATCTGCCTGGCCCTAGATTATTTTTTAATTTGTATCAAAAGTGGTGTTTTGTGTCTGCAGGCCTGAAAACCTACTTCCATATATACCTCTCTGTTTTATACAGAGGGGTTCTATTATGAAGGGCCTATGTAGTGAGGATTCAGGGTCCCCCTTCCATGCCTCAGCAATTTTTTATTTTATTTTATTTTTTTAACTTCTGAGGAGAGACTCCAGGTGTCACTAGCAGTGGCTTTGCTTCTCTGGCACTTCTGTTTCTACCAATAAAGCCGGGTGCCCCGTCAGGAACTCTGGTTGGGGACTCCGGCGTTCTCTGCCGACTCCACAGGCTTGAACATGCCCCTGCCGGCCCTGCGTCAGTGAAAAACAAATTACAGGTGTAGCCATTTCCCCCTCAAGCCTAGTGTGGTCATTAAATATTATTAGGTTGTGTGTTTTGTAAAGAATTGACATTTTCCTGCCTACTTTAAAAATACGCTGACTGAATACCACAGTCTGTGACTGCCAGTCCAAGTCCCTGCCTGGTGTTTGAGACACTCAAGATAACTGCAAATGCAAGATAAAACACTCAAGTTCAAGTTCTTTTTTTTTTTTTTTTTCCTTCCCTCCTGGTCATGGTTCTATTCATTGATTCCTGGCCCTCCTTCCCTGCTGCTAATCCAATGTAGTGTAATGACTTTATTTTGCCCTTGAATTGTACCCAGAGGCTTGGTTAGGACCCTCCCTTGGCTGGGTGCCTGTGAGGAACTATCAGGCTCGTCACGGAATGCAGATAATGGCTTCATTTCCTTCTGCGTTTTAATCAGCAGAAACCTGTGTGAGCAGGTAGACCTTCTCTAAAGTACAAAGGAAAGCGTTATGCTGGTGTTATTCATGCAGGGGCACAGCCAGCCCCAGTGTTCTTTTCAGACAACCCCGACGTCCTTCTCACTCCCTGCTGGACACCTTAATTCACGTCCCTAATCAAATGTTCGAGATCCAAAAGCCTGCTTAAAGGTCACCAGCTCACGGCATCATCCCTTCTGTGTTCTTTGCTTTGATGCTGCAGTGACCGGGCCCTGGTGGGCAGATGGCTTTGCCGAGGCACCTCCTCTGCAAAGCTCCAATGGGGACATTGTCTGCTCACTGCCTGGAGGAAGGAAGGGGCCCTTATCACCCAGGTGGCCTCCACTTCCCACTTCGAAGAAAAGCACCTTGTCCTTCATCCTGCCTGGCTGAGCCTTAGCTCAGGGCTCCGTTCGTGAGTCTGCTGGCATCTACAGTGAAGAAGTTGTAGCAGCCTCGGAGATTTTGTTTGTTGACTGCTTGGCCACGGAAAGCCAACCCCCTCTACACCGAAAGCCTTGAAGCATCCTGTACCTCACCGCTTCTTGAGAATGACCCTCCAAAAGCCATCATGCACTGTTATAACCGTTGTGTTGGATCTGACCTAGGCCATTTCTCTGCAGTGATGCGCTGCATATTCACTCAGCCCTGGGTCTCATATATGATGGTGGGGGTGGCGGTCGTCACAGCCTGGGTATGCTGTGTAGCCGGCACCGTCTTGGTTAAGGCAGCACCCTCAGAGGCTTGCTCAATGTCAGGACTAGCTGGTGGTGACGGCTCATCAAGTATTTAATCTTTGCTGAACTTTCCTGGGGTTCTTCTTATCCCCATTCTCTGAGCAGCTGAAACAAGAGAGACTGCCTTCTCGTCTGGGGTGAGGTAAGTAGAGTGGTTCTTCGGAGACATCCCTCATAGACCCTGCTCCGCAGCCTCTGTCTTCCCAGACCACAGCCTTGCCTTCCCTAGGGGGTCATAAGTGGCCTTTTAAATGACTCTTTCATTTTCTTGCCCCTGAGACCTTCAAGTGCAGTTCAAACTTTAGTCAGCTTTTCCCTTCGGAGGGAAAAGGTAGCTACAAATACTCATCAGTGGTCCTCTGTCTTCACAGACTGTCGTCTGGAAGGCCATGGCTGTCCAGAAGTGGGTGATCCGAGGCAGGCTGTGTGATGAGCAACTTCCTTTTCATTGTCCTGCCATGTGCTTTCGTGTCCAAGAACTGGAAAGCCAGGGAATATAGAATCCTGCTTTTCCTTCCTAGTGGAATGCCGTGGTTAGTGCTGTTAATTTAGCCAGGCATGCCTGCGGAGGATCATCTTGATTACCTTATCTGAGGCTGGAGGAGCCACCTACAGTGAGCGACACCCTTCCCTGGCTGGGGTCCTGCCCTGTGCAAATGGAGAGCAGCTCCTTTGAGTGTCTGCTGCCATGACTTCCTCTCTGTGATGGTGGACCTGGGAGCTGGGAGCCAGGATGAAATTCCCTCATCTCTTAAGTTGCTTTCATCACAGCTACAGAAAAAGAGGCTGAGGCAGTGGATATGTTGGGTCAGCAGAGGGGGCCTCTAGAGGAGACAGGAAAGCACGTCCAGATTCTCAGAGCAGAGACAGGGGTGCCTGGAGGTGTCCCTCCCCTGTCCGTATGACTCAGAGCTGCTAGCAGGAGCGGAGTCTTACCTGAGTCACAGGCCTTTGCCTCCCAGTGACTTCCAGAACACCCAAGGCTTTTTCCATCCCCTTCCACAATGGATGCTTTGGGACAAGGATTCAATCCCTGAGCGTATTTCTGTTTGTTCCTGTATGCACATGAATGTATGTTTCTGTATACACACGTGTGTCTGTTCCTTTATGCACACAGGCTGTACAGAAACACAGGTGTTTCTGTATGCACATGTGTATGTAACCAGAGTTTTGGCTGTTTTATTGTTTTTTTTTCCTGCTTCCCTACACTACCCCTATCCCTTCCAACCCCCCAACACTAGGTAGGAGAGAAAAAGGTTAGAGAAGAAAGGGGGCGTCCATATCATTAGACTATCTCCTGCTGATTAGGATTGTTGAGTTCCTTCTGGGTGAGTTTTGTAGTGGAAGTTTTGGTTTCTTTAAAAATATATCAATTATGTTATGGAGATGTGTTTTTGTTGTAATCCCAAGTGTGGGATGTTTTTTTGTTCATCCACAGCTAATAACAGCCTCCTGAGAGGGTATGTGGTCTTTGTCAGCTGAAAACTGCCTTGTGCAGGGTGCTTGGGTTTTGCCACCTGGAAAACATCCTCATATGGACTGTGAGAGGGTATAAATAGGAGCTGAGAGAGAGACAGAGAGACAGAGATGGAGAAGGGGGCTTCAAGACTCTCCTAGAGAGAAACACTTTGAGGAAGCTGCTACTGATTGATTGTGCTGCTGGTGGTTGCTGTTTGGCTAGACTGCTGAAGGCTTGAGTGAAATTGCCCCAAGGAACTAAGTCTAAAGGCATCTACATTTTCTGTCCCTACCAACTTTTTTCTCCTATCTGTCAGGGTTTGAAGGGAGGTAGAGGCATTTAGGAACCCCAAATAAAGCAGATTAAAAAAAAAAAAATCAAAATCTGCATCTTCAGGATACCTCCAACCAGCAAACAGCAATCAACAACAGGAGCAACCAGCAACCAGCAACAGCAGCAGGAGCAGCAGGAGCCGCAGAGGGACTAGCAGCCACTTCTCAGGGCCCTAGCCTTTTTATATCCTCTGAAAAGTTCCCAGAATTCCAATCGTAAACTCTTCAACTAGCAAAACCAGGCTCCTGCTAGAGCATGAGGCAAACCATTGTCTGCTGCTATGGACAGGCTGAAGCAGCCCCATATCCAACATCTGGAATTGAAACAAAAACGTATTTACATAACATTTTTGTGTTTTTAAAGAAACCCCAAATTCTCACTACCTGTGTATGTATTTCTGCATGCACACGTGTATGTGTTTTGTATACAGATGTGTGTGTATTCCTGTATGCACATATGTGTTTCTGCATGCATATGTGTTTGTATTTCTGTATGCACATGTGTTCCTGAACACACACACACACGTGTGTGTGTGTGTGTGTATTCTTGCTGCGTGCACATGTGTAGAGGCCAGAGATCATGTATCTTCATCTATCACCCTCCACCCCATATCTTTGAGATGAGGTCTCTCACTGACCCTGGCACTAGCCGTTTTTGGCTTGGCTGGCTGTCCAGTCATCCCAGGACCTGCCTGTGTTTGTCCTTCCAGAGCTGGGGTTACACTGTGCAACACGAAGTCAGGCTGTTGAGCGGGCGCTGGGGACCTGAACTATTTCGTGTTCACACAGCCAGTACTTGACCCGCTGAATCATCTTCCCGTTTTATTTTACTTTTTGAGATAGGATCTCACTGTGTAGCCCTGGCTACCCTGGAACCCAGTATATAGACCAGGATGGCCTCAACTCACAGAGATTTGCCTACCTCTTCTACCCAGTGCTGGGATTAAAGCTGTGGACTCCCCTGCACTTCAGGGGTGGGGCTGGTATTTTAAAGTTGAGACAGGGTTTCACATAGCCCAGGTTGACCGCCAATTTGTTATGTTAGCTAAGGATGGTCATGAACTCTTGCTCCTCCTGCCTCTACCGCCCCACTGCTGGCATCACAGACGGCCAGTTCACATGGTGCTTGAGGTCAAGCCCAGTACTCTGTACTTTTAAGGCTGTCAATCTACCCAAGGAAGCTATATCCCCAGCCTATCTTTCATATTTTAAAACAAATTATTTCTTACCTACTTTCTGGTTTTCTTAAATCCTATTTTATTTTCCAAGTACATGGGCCTCGGCCCCCCAAGTAAACTTCAGTCACGTCTGATGGAAGGAGTGAAAGGGAACAGCTCTCACGATTAATTCCTAAAACCAGTCAAACAAACAACCACAAAAGAGTATTGTGATTGCAGAGGGGATCGGGTGGGGTGGATGGGGTGTTTCTTTTTTTGGCAAAATGACAAGTAAAACATATGTTATTTGTCTTGTGGGAAACCAGATGAAAGAAAGAAAATGCACATTTTTATGAACTCGAGAACATTTGAGCTAGTGGAGCATGTGAGGGCAGATGACAGGTTCTTCACATTCCAGGCATCACGGGGGACACGGGCCATGGAAGCTCAGGTAACAGTCGGCTCTAGCAGGTGGTTGAGTATCAAAAGGAGTTGCAGAGGGGACTTAGGGCTAAGATAGCCTCCTGCCTCTATGAGAAAATACCCGAGAGATGCATCTTTTGAGGAGGAAAGAGTTGCTCTGGCTCTCAGTTCGAAAGGTTCTGGTCACCCATGATTATCTCCATTGTTTTAGGCTTGCGGTGGAAGCACCACAGCACAATAGGATGTATATGGAGGGTGTGTGTGGCAGAGGTGCTTCCCTCCTAGTGTCCAGGAAGTAAGGAGAGAAAGGAAAGGGCGAAGCTCCCAATATTTCCTTCAGGGACGAGCCCCTCATGACCTGCTTTTTCCAGTTAGTCCCCCTTCCTAAAGATTCTACCATCTCCCAGTAGGACCCTTTCTTGGGGACCAAGCCTTAAGTATAACTCAGATCACCCTGTTTTCTAGCACCCTGTGTAGTAAAGAATGCTCACACCAGGTATCAGAACGGAGGGATCACCCCAAGTCCAGGGACAGCTTTAGAGCAGACCTGGTTTTAGGCAGCTGCCTGCGTTTCATCAGTGTGTGTTTAAGAGTTTCTCCATTGTTCTAGCGCAGGTTGAGCGTAACCACCTTTTTTCTCCTCATCCCCCTTGTCCTCGTGGCTGTTCCAGTAAGGCTTCAGCTGTTGCTTCCGTCATTTTTAATCGGTAGTATGGGAATACAGGGTAGTTGGGAGGAAAGTTGGCAGAGGAGGTATGGCTGGATATGGTTAAGAAGTGGAAGGCTGTTGGCTCCTGAGCAAAACCTTGTTCTAGAAGATTATCCGAGACCAAGAATGGCAGTAATTCAGACAGTGCCAAGAAGGGGAAAGTGAGGCTTTGACTGAGCTGGGAATCGGCAGCCTTTTCAGGCACTCAGACTGGGTAACTCAACTTTATTTTTCTCCTTCCCGGCTGTCTAACTTAGGAATCTTAGATTGGGGGTGAGGGTTGGGGGGTGGGGCAGAGCACATCAGACCCACCAGGGAGAAAATGAATAGCGGTGACTCCTGGACTCCACTTCAGAGGGCCAGAGATAGAGTCTGGAATCTGCTTGTGTGTTTTACCCCTCAGATGATCCCAGAAGATAAGCCGAGGACCAGCTTGAGAAAACTGGCCCCATTAATTGGCTTCTGTTTGGTTTGCCATTCCATCTGGCCCCCTTCTTTCTGGTTTATAGCCACTGTTGGAACTAACCCTCCATGGCCTCAAAAAACATGGCCCTCCATCTCCTGAGTGGTGAGTCCTGTTATTAGAATAACTTGCTTATCTCCCCCCATCCCCGGAGAGTTCTGGGGGGGGGGGCATGCTCAGATTTCCCCTTGTCTTTATGACCTGTCACTGAGGCTCAGCCCAGTTTATTTTGTCTGTAAAAGCTGAAGCCCTGACCTCTTCAGCCGAGGTAGGTAGCAGCACCTGGAAGCCTTCTTTTTCTGTGGCTTTTATTATCTCCACCGCTGAATCTTGGAGATAATAGCGGTTTGCAATAAGACAGCGCCAGAGTAGCTGCCTGCTTGCAAGCCTGGTGTCCCTGTGGTCCTGGCCAAGTGACTTCATCACCCCCAGTTTTACTTCTTCTTACTACGGAGTCTGTCCTGTGCAGTGGACGAGCTGAGAGCAAAAATATACAAGAGAAGGGGTTTCGTTTAGGCAGAGAGCACGTTCTCTCTCTTTTTCTCATTTGTCCTGAATCCCCAGCTGGACCAAAAGATCCTCACAAAAGAAAGGATGCTCTTTTTTTCTTCTGTATTCCCAGCCTTGAACTTTCAATAGCCAAAGTAGTGATAGTGGAATGTTAGCAAGGGTGATGGTGGCTTCACAGATAGGCTTTACCAGGTGTTACAGATGACAGGACTCAGCTAATCTCCACAAAGCTGAGGCAGGTGCCAGGATCAGCACTGAAAGAGGAAACCGAGGCAGAGTGGTAAAGGAAGCCATCCAAGGTCACCTTGTTGCTACTTATCAGAAAGTCTGCTGCAACCTGTAATTGTGTTAAAATAAAAAAAAAATGTATTTTAAATTAAAGTTAAAAATAATTTTGTTGGGGCTGGCTCAGAGGTTAAGAGGTTGAGGTGGCTCAGAGGTTAAGAGCACTGTCTGCTCTTCCAGAAGTCCCGAGGTCAATTCCCAGCAACCACATGGTGGCTCACAACCATCTACACTGGGATTGGATGCCCTCTTCTGGCATGCAGGTGCACATGCAGCTAGAGATTCACCTACATAAATGAATGAATGAATGAATGAATGAATGAATGAAAAAAAACCAATCAATCTTAAAACTTTTGTTGTTATGAAAACTCTCACTGTGAGCGGTGTCCTTGTTTGCCTTTTGTTGCTTTGCTAGAACACTGATCAAAACCAGCTTGGAGAGGAAAGGGTTCATTTTGATTTACAGAAAACAGCTCCACCCCACCGCCGTGGCAGCCATTGCAGGACCTGAAGGTGGGGGGGGGGGGGCTGGAGGCCGAAACTCGAGTACAGACTTCAGAGGAACACTGCTTATTGGCTTGCTTCAGCCCAGGCTCTTGTTCAGCCCAGGCCTACCTGCCTAGGGGCGGTGCTGCCCAAAGTGGGCCAGGACCTCCTACATCAATCATCAGTCAAGACAGCGCTGCCGCAGACCTGCTTACAGGCCACCCATCTAGGCAACTCTTCAAACGAGGGTCCTTTTGCAAGGAGTATCGAGTTGACAGCAAAATGAACCAGGACAAACAGACATAGGACATCATTATGAATTTCCGCCTTCTCACCTCCCAGGACACATGGGGTTTAGCTTTGTCCTACATACTGCCTTCTATTCTTTTGTCTACATTGTTGTTGTTGTTTTTTTTTTTTAATTTAGAAGCATATTCTGTGTACCTTTAAACAAATTGTGAAGATCTTGTAATGTTCATAAAATTCATGCTATCATCAAACTTAAAATATTAGCTCTAGTGTAAACTTTCTTTAATATAAACTGCTTGGTGTTTAAACTTTGTGTTTAAGTATCTCGGATGTGTTTATAAACATTTTCGGTGTTTTGTTTGTTCAAATTAGTAATCAGACAAAAATACCTTAGTTTAAAAAAACGTTTTTGTAAAGATTTAGTCTTGAGCCGGGCATAGGGGAGCACGCCTTGAATCCCAGCACTTGGGAGGCAAAGACAAACAGATCTCTGTGAGTTCGAGGCCAGCCTGGTCTACATAGTATGTTCCAGGACAGCCAGGGTTACATAGTGAGACCCTGTCTCAGAAGCAAACTCCAGAAGATTTATTCTTATTCTTTTTATTTATGTGCGTGTGTGTACGCCTGTGAGTGAATGCCACAGACACGCAGGTGCTGTGGACGGATGCCTCGGAACTAGAGCTACGGGCAGTTGTGAGCGGCCTGACGTGGCTGCTGGGAACCTCAATCCGGTCTTAGGGAAGGATAATCTGCGCTTTTCACGGAGCAGCCCACAGCGGTGGGTTTCTAAGCAGAGTATCTGGAAGCTTCGTGTCTGACTGTACTCTCGTTAGGGAGATCTTTCTTGTGTCTGTTTTGCAAGACACGGTGAGAGGGTGGCCAGAGGTAATTTCCAGGCACTGTCAACTGGTCATCGTGACTGATTGGACTTAGAAAAACACCCTCTCTCGGCTCATTTTCCCTCTAAAGTTATGCTTAGGTGGTTGATACAAGATAAAACTATCGACAGAGATGGGAAAGCAGAAGAAAGAGCCACAGGAAGGAGCCGCAGGGCTGGTTTGTGGTGTGCGTTCAGCATCTTCAGGCTGAACTCTGCCATGTGTGTCTGCTTTCTCCATCTCTTTCTTCTTCACCCCTACTACTTCACCACCCCCCTCTTTGAATGGCACCTGTGTTGACTTGCTCCTTTAAACAAATGGTCATGGAAACCTGAGGGCTGCTCAACCATTGTCTGAACGGAATGAGTACAGTGAGGCAAATTATGCATTGGAGATAGCTCCACTGGCGACAGGTTTCAGGGTGTTGCTTTAAATGATTTATTTTTACTTTGTGAGGTGCTTGCCTGCATGCATGTGTGTGCACCAGCTTGAGTTGTGAGCTGGCGGCTATGGTGCAAGGAGCCTAACTCGTGTCCCACGGAAGAACCGCGTGTGCTTTAAACCACCGATCCATTTTTTTTTTCAGTCCTAAGATTTTTTTTTTTTTTTTTAATATATGGGTGTTTTTATTCAGTCTGGCCCTATACAGTGAAATCTTTTTGCCAAATGAGCAACTGTTGAGTGATTGGAAAAATGAAATTCAGTTTGCTTTGGAATTATACACTTTTTTTGGGGGGATCTTACTTGCAAGTTCCAGTATAGAGTACTGGGCCTTGTCTTAAGCTCATTGGATTATACATGTATAAAAATACATGCTATAAATATTATATATAATGCATTTAATTGAGACCACTCTTTAAAACTAGCTAGAGAATCATAGGTAGATTTTGCCGCACACACACACACACACACACACACACACACACACCTGCCTATATCCCTGGAGCCCAATCTGCAGCTGCCCTCCTGGGTTTCATCAAGTTCATTTAAGCTATAACAGGCTTGGCTTTGGTGCCAGCCAGAGGATTAGAACTGCGAACTGCTTACTTCAGCTATTTTATTAGGGCATTTATGAAGCTGACTAAAACGCTTCACAGTTATCGTGCCAGCGAGAATTAAGAAACAAGAGATTTTACAAAAATAAACTTTTATGCTTGTCGTGCCCGAAGGAGTGGTAACTCCCCGCTTTTGAGTCTATATTCTTCTCTTTGGTTACAGAAATTAAATTTGATTCCTGTCCGAATAATTTTTCATGCTTATTATAAACTATTATCAAAACAGAGTTGGGAGCTGACTACGTTTTCTTTGGTAACATACTTAATAATTCTGTTATACTCTAAAACTTGGCTTCCAACGTACTTTGATTTTTGAAAAATTAAAAATGCGAGTGAGTCCCTATTCAGCAGTTTTTAAGATGGTAGCATGATTGTGAGTTGTAAGTAGCAGCAAAAGAATGGAGAGCATGGGAGGGGGACATTTCCGTTCGCTTCAGACAAAGCTTTCAGCCTGACACTCTTCTCTTGCGATTCCCACTGGTGTAGCTTCAGAACCCACCTGCAGGTTTCTGTGTCACCGGAGAACATGAGTAAGCATGATGGTTAGTTAGCACCATCCACTTGAAGCTAGCTGCAGGTCCCCCTGTGTTTTTGAGTGACGCGTGGTGGCCGAGGTTTGGACAAAGTGAATTACCCAGAAGTCCATGTGCTGGAGCATTGGCCTTGGTCAGGGCAAATTGCATTTCCATTTCCTTATTTCTTTGACTAAATGTTCTGGTCACGATAAACCATAATCACTCCACTCTGCTAGAGAATTGGACCTGACTCCTCTACCGACACCGTGACACCCATTATCCAACCTGCCTCTATCCCTCTTCCCCTTATTCTTTCCAACCTCCAGGGACCAATGGTTTACATTTGAGGTCAATTTCTTCAGTATTTGCATGTGGGGGAAACAGTCTCTCTTTGTCTTCTTTTGTTTAATGCAACATCTGCCAATTCCACCCACCCATTTTGCTGTAGATAACAGGATTGCATTTTTAAAAACGAGGCTCCCATCTTTTAAAGTTTCCCCCACATCTTAATGTTGTAAATATGTATTGAATTAGTATGAAGTCATCCACAAATATGTGCAATTATTGTGAGTCGGTCATGAAGAAATAGGGGTGGGGCCAAGACTCTTCCTACTGGTAGGTCATTGCAGGTGTGTTCTTGGGAAAGATCATGGCTGTTCTCATGGGACCCTAGGGCTGTCTGGATTCTTTCTTTACCACATGATCTCTTCTTCATATATCTATACCTATCTATATCATCTGTCTGTCTATCTATCTATCTATCTATCTATCTATCTATCTATCTATCTGCTTATCTAGTTATCAAAGCTATCTATCATGTATCTATCTCTGCCTGTATGTATGTATGTATGTATCTCTCTCTCTCTCTCTCTCTCTCTCTCTCTCTATCTCTCTATTTCTCTATCTATCACCATGATGCCACCCACCATGAGATGATTCAATCAGGGGGCTTTTAAGAGGACCCAAGCTATGATGCTTGGACTTTCTCCCTCCAAAACTATAAGCTAAGTTAAACTTCTTTCCTTTAAAAGTTATCCAGATTCAGGTATTTTGCAATCATAACATAAAATGAAGTACAGCGTGTAACACATCTAAAATTTCATATGATGCAGGCATGGAGGTGCACGCCTTTAATCCCAGCATTTGAGAGGCAGAAGGAGGCAGATTTCTGAGTTCAAGTCCAGCCTGGCCTACAAAGCGAGTTCCAGGAAAGCCAGGGCTACACAGAGAAACCCTGCCTGTCTCAACAAACAAAACAAAACAAAACAAAGAAACAAAAAATCACATGACAGGCACTGATCCTATTTATGAGTCTCTGGGACGAACCTCTGCTGACTTAGTCCTACTTTAGAAATTCTTGTGGTTATATGAGCCAATAGATTTTTTTTTTTTTTTTTTTAAATTTGAAGCCTGTTTGACTTGGGGAACCTGTGGCTTGTGATCAAAGGCACCCAATTGATCCAAACTGTACTGGATTTTTGAACCAGATCTTCCATTTTGTGTTAGAGAGATACTATCAAAGAGATGCAAAGAAGAACGAGCAGTCTCTGAGCACCTACTATGTGCCTTTAGCGTGCTTTGTAACTTGTAAAGGATTGGGGGGTCAGATCAGCCAATGCCACCCCCCCCATCTACGGCCCACGCCTCGTTGAGGGAGTTAGGCTGAGTGTGGGTCTTTCAGTCTGTTTTTATTATTTCCAGCTTCTCACTTCTGCCCCAAAGTGCTGGGGCCAGACAGTACTTTCTTGTTTGCTTTTTTTGGCAAATCTGTTTTCTTTGCACATGGCAGAAAATTGCCTCAACTGCAATTCACGTTCTAACTGTAATTTAATTAAAAGATTTCTTGTTTTAACAGTGGTTAAGTCATTATCACTTAAATAGATGTGATGATCTCTAAGCGAAGGGTTGATTTGGGAATAGCACACAGAATAGAGACACAAGAATTGCAGGATGGCTTCTAATGTGTCAACACAAAAACGCCCGAAGTTCTGTCAGGAAAAGACAAAGGCTGTGCAGGCCATTTTGAAAGATGGTTCACTATTGCTAGCAGTGTTTCTTGGGAGCTTGGGGGTGTGGTGAGTGGCAGCAGTTACTAGGGAAAGCCCATCTTAAAGTGATATAGCACACCCCGGAGGTTTCTAATGGGACTTGGGAGACAATTCCTAGAGCAAGTGTTTGTGACCTGTCTCCTTCCCCGTCCCCACCATGATCCTTTGGATGTGTTCATTTTGGGTATGACAGAAATGGCTCCACTTTGCAGAACTCAGTTCTCATACCTCCCAAATGCAGGCAGACTTTTGTTTGTAACCAGATGACAACTGTGGATGTGACGTTGTTTTCTGAATTCCCAGGACCTTGTGTGGCTCCGGTTAAGTCTTTTTCCTTTGTAGAAAAGACAGTCTCCAATGAGGCTCTGAGGCTGGCACTGACTGGGGACTGTGGCTGGGTAGGAGGGTTCTGGTGCTCTGAGCAGCAGCCAGCTCTGTTTTCCTGATATGGAAAAGGCTGGCACACCACTAGCCACTCTTGTATGGGGCTTAGCTGGGGCTAGCTAGGGGGTCATACAGGGTATGTGTGCGCCTTGAAATCATTTGAGGTGGAAAATATAGCATTCATCATAGTCTAGTGGCTCTTTGAAAAGAAATTAGTCATGTACTTCACTCTCAAAAGAAAAGCAATAATTAGGGGCCCTCTTCTAAGAATAAGAAATTTGTTATGGCTCTCATGTTATTTGATCCACTGTCAGCTCGTTTGGGAAATTCGAAATAATAAGGGTGACCGAATATGCGTCCTTTGCAATTTGTTTTTAAAGGCTGAAGCAGGTGGGTCGACATTTTTTAGCAGCCAGTGTCGTTAGTGGCTTTGAAATTAATTATGCACTTCAGAGCTCTAGCCCCTCTTTAAGGTCTAGAGGATGGCTTGGAGAAGTCTGGTCATCTCTCCATGGAGAGCCATCCAGAGATGAGACTGAATTTAGTGTTGGGTGTGTGTGTGTGTGTGTGTGTGTGTGTGTGTGTGTGTGTGTAAGGCTCCCCCCACCCCCACTGAGGGTGTGCGTGGGGGGATGGGAACGTTGCTGGAGTTGCTTCGGAAGCGGGCTTCGGGAGAGGAGAAGGCCCTGAAAGGCAGGATGCTGAAGATTAAAAGGTTATCCTGTCAAAACCACACCCACGGAAACTGTAGGAATGTAGGAAAAACTTCGGCAGGAAGGAGGCCCCACCTTCTCTTTCCTTAGTCACTCTGCCCCCTCATCTGGCCTTGAACTTGGAACTTTTCCTTGCTGGTATTGCCGCATTGCAACGCTCGTCAGGAAACAGGTTGCTTGGACAGTTCCTGAAGAGACAAATGGTAGTCCGGGGGGTTTAAAAACCCTGGTGGAACATTTGGAAATATGGAAATTGTATGACTCTCAGACTTCATTATAGGGGGAAGCAAAAGCCTGCAAGTATGTTGTTAGTTGTCAGAATTTTGTGAGGCTGTGAAGAATTAGTCTGTGAATAAAAAATTTTATAAAAAAAACGGTTATAAAGTAAAAAAAAAAATGTTAATCTCATTCCTTCTACTTTACTTTGCTTCGGTTCAAGTCAGTTCATCCTGATGTTTAAGGATGGCCTCCCTGCCTGTTTGTCTGTCTGTTTTGGCACCTGACGACTGGACCTGCGGTTTGTACGTGTTAAGACAGTGGTTCTCGACCTTTCTAGTGCTATGACCCATTAACACGGTTCCTCATCTTGTGGTTAACCCCCCCCCCCCCAACCATAACATTATTTTCATCAGTGCTTCATAGCTGTCATTTTGCTACTGTTACAAATCCTAATGTAAGTATCTAATGTGCAGGATATCTGATACGTGACCCCGGTGAAAGGGTTGTTTGAACCCTGGAGGGGTCACGGCCCACCGTGAGAGCCACTGTGTTAAAAGGCGCTCCTCCACCACCTGGCTCCTTTTCTACCCTCTTCTTTGAGGCAGGGCCCTGCAGTGTTGCCGGAGCTGCCCTCCACTTGCTCCTCAGCACAGGCGGTCTTGAACTTGAGACCCTCCTGCCTTACCCTCCCAGGATAGGCTATTCCACCTTCACCTGGCTCTCCTTGTTTTCTTTACTAGAACAGCTTTGGGCCAGTCTTCCCACTTCCCAGGATTTGCTCACTTTCTTATCTTCCAGAGGCCTCTTAATCCTCGAGCTAGTTAATGCATCTAAGAGCAATGACTTCAAATATTATCATTATTGCCTACCTGGCTCTTATTTATACCCTTATCCCATTCCATTAAATGCTTGATTGAAGTTATCTAAGGAATATTATCTGATTCAAGTAGATAATATCCATATTTTTTTAAAGTCCAGGAAACCAGATTCTGCAACTTGTTTTTATACTCTCCACCCCCCCCCATATTTTTCTTAGTTCGAATGAAGATGAGGTTAACTACCATACAGAATGCTCCCATAAGCACTCAAGGCCTCTGCAGCCCCAGGCTGCAGCTTAGAGCTTCCAGTAATGGCACACGCTTTCTTAAGTGACACTGGAGGAAGGTCAGGTGGCTATTAAGAATATTTTACTAATTTGTTACTGAATTTAGATTATCCAGACTTCTCCCCTGGAGCAGAAACGATTCAGTCACATTTTAATATTGATGAACGTAGTTCTTAATAATCCTTCTAAATTTACCTGCAGTTCTCTTTCCCCATACCTAATACCTGCCTGCAGGTAGTTAGATCCAAGCTGGGCATGGTGACACATGCCTGTAGTTCCAGGACTTGTGAAACCCCAGAGGCAGGAACATCTGGAGTTCAAGGCCGTCTAGGTGTCAGGAAGCTCTATTTAAGAAAAACAGGGTCTCACCAGTAGCTCAAAACAAAACAGAAAAAGTCAAGTCCAGACTAAAAGGCTGGTGCCTCCAGCTGGTTTTCTGGGAACTTTTGTGCTTTGTGTTTTGAATGGGTCCAGAATTATCTAATGCTACTCTGCTTGGTCATGATGAGGCTGGTGTGTGTGTGTGTGTGTGTGTGTGTGTGTGTGTGTGTGTGTGT
>NW_026592940.1:0-25530 GCF_907164565.1 Psammomys obesus | reverse complement strand
GTGTGTGTGTGTGTGTGTGTGTGTGTGTGTGTGTGTGTGTGTGTATGTGTGTGTGTGTGTTTATGTGTTTCCATGTATGTAGAGGCCAAATCTCATTCCTCAAGAGCCAGCCAACATTTCTTATTTTTTTTCAAGACAGGATTTCTCACTGGCCTGAAGCTGAAGCTGGTTGACCAATAAGTCCCGGAGATTCTCCTGTCTCCACTTCCTCCATGCTCTGGGAGAGCAAACACTGTCTGCCATTCCCAGCTCTAAAAGTTACTTTTCTATTGCTGTGATCAAATACCACGACCTACAGCAATGTAAGGAACAGAATCGATTCTGGCTTACACTTCCAGAGGGATAGATGCAACAAGGGCGGGTAGAGCACGGCATGCTGGGACCAGGACGTTGGCTGCTCATGCCTTTCATTCACTCATAGCTAGGAGCAGGGAGAATAAGAGGGAGTGGAGGTAAGCTGTGAACTCTTAAAGTTCATTCCTAGTGACACACTTCCTCCAGCAAATCTCTCCTTCCTCAAGGTTCTGTCACCTCCCCAAACAGTGTCACCCGCTAGGGTCCAAGCATTCAAATGCATGTGACAATAGGGGACATTTCTCATTCAAACCATAATGCCAGGGTCTTGCCAAATAGACTAGAATCATTGATCAGCAAGCTCCAAGGGTTTTCTAGTACTGCTTCCCCGTGTTCTAGGATTGTTTATGAGCATACTCTTTAAGCTGGTGGGGTTTGTTAAATTATTCTTTTTTTTTGTTTTGTTTTGTTGTTAAATTATTCTTAAGAAAATGTTTCCGTGGGAGGCTTGTAGAGGGATGTCATAACAAAGAAAATATCAGATATTCCCAACCCATCCTTCAGGTAAACAGAATACCACATAACACAGAAGCCAGCCTCAGGCTACATACATATACATACATGTATATGTATGTATGTATATCCTGGAGAAGTCCAAACTCAGTGGTCCACCAGGCACAGTTATTCTAGGTTGCCACAACAGAGAAACAGCAACTGGGAGTTGGGAGTTGGGGTGTCGTTTGTTTCAAGGAGAGACAGGAAACGTCACCAACCTTGGCTTTATTTCCCTGTCTCAGCCTGGCATGGCACCAGAAGAGTGTAAGCAATATGTGTCGCTTTCCTGGCATGATGCTTCATAGGGACCACTCGGACCCCTAAGATTTAGATAGTGAGAGTTGTTGGGCGGTTGGGCCACCCTATGACTATCTCGTTTGTGCTCGGACAATCTGGGTCAGCGGAGAGCTTGGCATCTTTGGGATCAGATGTTGACGTGCTTCTGACAGTCCCACGGAGCTGTGAGAGGTGGTGGGGTGAGAGTGCTCCAGACTTCTGTGTTCCCATGTGTGAGCTGCTGGGAAAATGGAGGTCCTTCAGAATCGTCACCAAGATCCATACCCATGTCAGTGTGCTTTGTCACTTGCAACGTTGTTCTAAAAGATTTTTTTTTTAACGTTTATTATTTCTTTATTTTCTGTGTTCACATGCACTACGAGTGCATATGGTGGCCAGAGGACAACTTGCAGGAATTGGTTTTCTCCTATCACCACAGACTCCTGAGACCGAACTCAGGCCATCATATTTGGCGGCAAGTGATTCATGTGATCCATTAACACAAAGCAAGGAAATCACAGTCATACTCAATTGCTGCTTGCCTTGAATTTCAGTTTGAGATTGTGATGGTTTGAACAAGAATGGTCCTTGAATGGTCCCTGAGTGCTTAGGAAGTGGCCCTGTTTTCTAAGAGTTAGGAGGTGTGGCCTTGTTGGAGGAAGTGTGTCACTGGGGGAGGGCGCTGAGGTTTTAGAAGCTCAAGCGAGGTCCAGTGTCTCTCTCTTCCTGCAGATTCTTATGTAGACCTCCTAGCCATTACTTCTCCAGCGCCATGTCTGCCTGCGTTGCCGCCATGCTCCCCACCAGGGTGACAACGGACTAAACCTCTGATGCTGTAAGCCCCAATGAAATGTTTTCCTTTATAAGAGTTTCCATGGTCATGGTGTCTCTTCACAGCAATAGGACATTGACTAAGACAAGTATTCATTCATTCATTAAAACACAGTTAGCTTTTACTCTGTGTTGGGTATTACAGCCTTCTCAATAAGCTTCTAGCTCTTGGTGGAAGAGATGTTATGAGCCTTATGATCTAGAGTTGCAGAGGCAGGGGAGATGCAGGCCCAGTGCCTCTGGGAACCATGGCTATTGTGATGGATCTTGTACAGAGCAGGTGAGCTTTGCCCTCTGAAGCAGCAATGCTTGGGAGAGGAGACCTGTGGCCTCAAGGGAGAACATTGCTGCGCCATTCCACCTCTTTCACTGGTCTCCATGTGGCTCCAAGGCAAGGGATTTTCTTTTTTTCTTTCCTTCAATTCCAACTTCTCATGTGAGCGTGAAAAAGAATGTAAAAATCACCTAAAAACCTAGGCACCGGCGCTGGGGAGAATGCTCGGCGGGTAAGGTGGTTGCTATGTGGGTGAGAGGACCTGAGTTTGAATCCGTGTAGAAGCAGGAGGACATGGCGGAGTTTGTCTGTAATGAGATGGAGGAGGAAGCAAGCTTATGAGCCCACGGGCCAGTTAGCCCAGTGTGCACTGGGGTAAACAAGAAAGGCTGTTTCGGACAAGGTGGAAGGAGAGGACTCATACCTGAGGTTGTTCTTCGACCTCCCTTATCACCTTGTGGCACGCATGTGCACACACACGAAAGTACATGCACACATAGACCAGAATAGCAACCAACCAACCAACTAGTCAGCTACCCACCCACCCAACCAACCAGCCAACCAACCAACCAGCCATTCAACCAATCAAACTGGCACACTGCTGAGCAACCAGTTTTTAGTGTATCAGTTACTGTCTGTTGGTTCTCTCTTGCTTCCTATTGTTGTCTTTTTACATTGTTAGTAGAGACAAAGGATTGTACTAGACAGGACACTGCAACCTTGGATGAGCAGTTCTGGCTCTGCCACCAACCTTCCATGTGCCTCTGGGGTGAGGCTACCCAGGCCTGCCTGTAGACCTTATATGGGGAGCCCAGACGGGCAAGATCTGTGTCGGGCTGTTTCTACTTGTCGCTTCCCTGTGAGTAATGCCGCCACAAACGTTCACGTCTGAGTCTGTGTGGACCTGTGCTTGCATTTCTTCGGGGCGTATTCTGGAAGCGGAACTACTGGGTCATGTGGTAACTTTGTTTAACCATCTGAAGAGCGGCTGGGCTGTTTTCTAAAGTGGCTGTGTCGCTTCCACTCTCCCCAGCACCGTGGAAGGAGTCAGATTCATCCAGTTCCTTACCGAAGCTTCTTAATATTCTTCCTTTTACTTTTGACCACCTCAGCAGTGTGAAAGAGTAACTTTCTGTGGTTTTAATTCGCATTGCTCTCCTGGTGAAGGACGCTGAGTATCGTGTGCTTATAGACTGTATAGTCCCTGGAGAAATGTCAATTCAAATCTTTTGAATATTGCTGTGAATGTGTACACATGCTTAGGTGTGTGTGAAGGTGCACGGGGAGGCCAGAGGTCAACAGGTCAACCTCAGCCCCAGGTTGCTTCCTCAGGTGCCAACCCCAGGGTTTCTCCCCATGCCTGGAACTCACCAAGTAGGCATGCTGTCCTCCAGGAATTCGCCTGCCCCTGCCTCTCCAGGGCTTGGTTTACAAGTCTGCCACTCTGCTGAACATACACTCTCTCTATTTATTTATTTTTATTTTTTTTTTGACTATTTTTTTCTTTTTTACTCTCTCTATTTTTAAGGTGAATTTTGGAGATTGAACGCAGCTCCTTGTTCACCAGCTGAGTACTCTTGTCCATTTTTAAGGTCCATAACTTTAAATGCTTGTTTTGGGGGGACCGGTTTGAAGGTGCGTGGCAGCTCCCATTCCAGACTGATGAACGTGGTGGCAGCAGAGGAATTCCCAGCAGTGACCGTGCCATCCTATCCGTCAGAACCATCAGTCCACACATCTCAGTGGCTTTGCACGTTGAAACTTATTTCTTTGTCATGTGAACTTTGTGATCTCAGGATATTTCAGCCCATGGCCCTTGTCTACTCTCTGTGAGGACCACAGCTGAGAAGTCCTTTAGGGGACCTGTTATTGTCCCAGTCACTGGCCAGATGGCCCTTGCAATGAAGGAGGATTCATTGTAGTTTTCCACTTCAGAGAGCACCAGTGATGTCAGTCATGGTCAACGACTCTCATTCTATGTGGGAGTCAACCGTGAAAGCCTCATGAGTGTGAAAAGGGGAGAACAATTTCAAGGTGGTGGTCTCATGCTTCTGGAAAAGATCTTAGTTGATGGGAGGAAACTACAATACTTTGAGAGGCAGTGGTGGCGCAGGCCTTTAATGTCAGCGCTCAGGAGGCAGAGGCAGGCGGATCTCTGTGAGTTCGAGGCCAGCCTGCTCTACAGAGTGCGTTCTAGGACAGCCAGGGCTACACAGAGAAACCCTGTTGTGAAAAACACAAACCCAACCAACCAACCAACCAACCAAAACCAAAAAGAAAAAAGAAAAGAAAAGAAAGAAAATAGAGAGAAAGAAAGAAAGAAAGAAAGAAAAAAAGAAAGAAAGAAAGAAAGAAAGAAAGAAAGAAAGAAAGAAAGAAAAAAAGAAAGAAAGAAAGAAAGGAACTAGAATACTTTACTTGGGGCTATGTAGTCAGAGCTGAGATGTCTGCTTCCAGTCTGATTAATGCTAGATGTTGTACCAAGTGCTGGGGCTATGACGATTACCAGAGCTCCCAACTCCCATGTACCGCAGAGACCAGTGCACCCACAGCAGTCCTGATTCTGAGGGCAGCTGCAGAAGGGGAGGCTGATGAGGGAAGGGAGGGGTTGCCGGGCACTGCCTGGAAGAGCGGGAGAGAGCATCTTGGGCACAGCCTCTTTAAATCTTGCTCAAATATGTATAGTAGTTATCATTCTGGTCACACAGTGCAGTGGCCCTCCACAGCACTCTTTCTGCAACGGAACCTTTTTCACCCCTCCCCAAAGTTCTGTACTCATTAACAGTAAACCCTTCTTTCTCCACAGTCCTGCTCTGCTTCGTTGCACTGTCTTTATACACTTGCCGGTTCTTGGTCCCTCTTTATAAGTGCCATCATGCACTATTTGTCTCTCCCTGTCCTGCATATCTCCTTAAGAAGAACGTTTTCAGGGGGCTGGAGAGGTGGCTCAGTAGCTAAGGGCACTTGCTTGCTGCCCTTCCAGAGGACCTACGTGGTGGTTCTCAAACATCTGTAGCTCTAGTTTCAGGAGGTCTGATGCCCTCTTCTGGCCGTCATAGGCACTAGGTACGTGCATGGCAAATATACATGCACATGCTATGTAAACGTGCAGGAAAAATGCTCATATACATAAAAATAAGTATCAATAAATCTTAACAAATAATGACATGCACGCCAATGTAGTATATTCAAAAAAAATTTTTTTTGTGGCTGAATAATAGTACGTTGCATGATTAGATCATGCTTTGCTTATGCTTTGTTTATGTGTTTATTGATGATGTTTATGTGGGTTAAGTACAAATACTCACACAGTATTAATTAAGTAATTGAGATAGGTCTCACTGTCTAGCCTTGGCTAGCCTGGAACTCACTATGTAGACCAGGCTGGCCTTGAACTCATGGTGACCCAGATGTCTCTGCCTCCAGAATGCTGGGTTAAAGGCTTGGGCCACCAGCAACCTCTTCATTAAAAAGAATACTTTAAATTATGAGATTAAATTAAACTATCTTCTTGCAGATCAAATGAAATTAAAGCCAAAATAGGGGATAACGTTTCGCATTTAAGTTGAAATCTCACATTAAAAAGCTACATGTTAAATTTTGTGTCACTTTTCTTTTACTATGATTTTTTAATGGCCATTAAAGTTATTAAAATGTTTTTAATGACCAGAAAGGATAAATTTGTGTATGATAATTTCTTTCATTTCTCCTTTGGGTCATTTTGGGATTTATTATGAATTAGGTTGAGGTGACCACATCCGTACTAATCTTTGTTGATAAGTCTGTTGTTGAACTGACGTCACCGTGTCATAGATGTGGGCCATCCCATGTACCTGTTGTGAGTGGCCAGGCTGTTTCACAGGAGTTTTGTCACAGCTGAGGTGGGGTGTATGAGGTCCCGTCTTGCTGAAATGGCGTGGCAATTCTCTCCACCTTGTGCCGTAGCCGCCTGCACCATTCTTTTTAGAGCAGCCAAAGCCAGGGCAGGAAAGCTGGGAAAGGGTCATAGGTTTGAGCCCTACTCGGTGCTCAAACTGAGTAGGGTAGCCCTTGTGGGAGAGCGGCAGCCGACTGAGAATATAGGACTGGACTGATGGGCCTTTGTCCCCCTCCTCCTGTCTCACAAGCTTCTCTCGCTCATTCTTATGCTGGCTTATTCCTTATGTAAGCCATTACTCTGGAGACAGAAGTACATGAGCTTTTTTTTTTTTTTTTTTTGAGGAACCATTTGTGGTTACTGCTGTGGTTCTCCCTGCCTCCCTCCCCCAGGACACACAGACACCCCTCCCCCCACACACGTACTTCTCCTTCACAGACACACATGAACATACAGAGCAGGCCAAGCTGGACACCCAGAGACAAGATGGCGTGGCGGTGGGATGGGGATTCTGAAGGCTGCCTGCTGCCTGAATTCCTTTCGGGATGGCCAGACATCCAAATCATGGAGAATAATCTGCTTTGCTCCAAGTTTACTGACTGCGTGTTAACCTCATCTGAGGCACCTGGCTGCTGTGGTCAGACAAGTTCACACTTACAGATCTGAAAAGCTTGTACCATTCTCCAACGTGAAAAACAACTGGCAGACCTACACAGCGGCATCTCTCCCGTGACCACTAGAGGGCACCCTGACCATGGGAAATAGAAACTGTAGTACCTGTGCCCTTTTTCTTTTGAGAATACCCCAAGCCAGGGCAGGAAGTCTGAGGGAACCTTTGCATCCAACTTTCTAATTTTGCAGCTGGGAAAGTTGAAAGACTACACCACAGGGCTATGGATAAAAATTAAAGTTAGAGGCTGGAGACAGAGCCACGGCCTTTTTTAACCTTGGTTTCTCGTGACTGCCGTGGTAAGCCGTGTTACGACATTCGTTTTTGCTAGTGATTTAATGACAGTAATTTGCAACGTTGGGTTAGTTTTGTTTGTCGTAAGCTACATCTGAGGAAGAGACCTCCCGTTGCACAGGGGCCTTTCAGCGGTCATCATGGCATGCCAGCTTCTCAGAGTGTGTCCACAGCTCGTTCTGTTGAACACACTTTGTAAAATATCACCTTCAAGTGATGCTTGCTTTACACACAATCTGGGCATGCACACATTCCTTTCTTTTCTGTGTGTGTGTGTGTGTGTGTGTGTGTATGGGAGAGAGAAAGAGAGAGAACATGAGTATGTGTGTGTGTGTGTGTTAGTTGCTGGGCAGCGTGTGGGTAATTCGGTGAAAAGGGGATGCCCCTGTGAAAGAACCTATATAATTTTTCTTTTGTTCTGGTGGGAAAAAAAGAATTGGATCTTTTCATTTAGGAATCAAGTTTAAATCCCACAGTTCTAGCACGTTATCATTTCTGATAGGTGGGTGAAGGGCTAATTATTTTGAGAATACATGCATAATTTAAAATAGGAAATTCTAGCTAGTTTGGAAAATACCTTGTTTCATTAAAAATACTTTCTCTTTTGTTGCAGCCAATCTCTTGAGTTCTAGAACACCATCTATTGGCCGTTTTCTTTGCGCCTCTGGCTCAGGCTTAGTCTCCCCACTGGGGGGCAAGCGAGGAAAAGCAGAACCAGCCTGACAGGCCTCTGCTCCAGGGACAGCAAGCAGAGAGTTTAATGTGTGTGTGGCGGTATTTGTGGTGACAGCGCGTGGGTATGGCCACTTGCTGTATGTCAACCATACGAAATTGCCAGACTTCTTAGGCATCCACTGAAAAATTATGAGAACACAAGCAGTAACGTGGATGGAAGTTTCAGTATGACAGGCTCCCTCCAGTGCCAGATACTGCCCTCAACATGCCGAGTTTGCCCTGATTGATCTGACTACACGCAAATGGGTAGGGATGTGGTTACTACGTTCTGAGAGACGTCAGAGCTGTGGATCTGTGAGAGAGTTTTCAACACAATCCCAGGAGGGAGCATCCGCTTCCCCAAGTGCTGGAGACCAGAAATGGTTTCAATTTTGGATGATTTTGGACTTTGGGATATTTTAATGAACGGGCCGAGAGATCTTGGGAATGGAACCCAAATCTAAACATGAAATTCATCAGTGTTTCCTATACTTAGGACGCGTAGCCCGGAGGTAATGTTAGGTGTTTGTAGTCTGTAGCTCCATCTGGACATCGGTGCATCCCATGAGGTCAGGAGTAGAAGGTTACATGTTTGACATCATTTTGGTGTCCAGAAAGTTTTGGATTTTGGAGCCTTTGGGGTTTTGCCCTTTTGGACCAGAAATATTCAACCTGTAGAATGAAGTAACCAGACGTTCTCCGTAGTCTGAGGGTCTCTGGCTTGTCTCTCACGCCCGGGTCTGCTTTCGCTTTTAAAATGAAGCTCATTTGTCAGTCAGCTTGCTCAGTGTGGTTGACTACTGAGAGTGACTTTTCAGAACGCACCAGAGAAGTTTAGAAAATGAGGCAAGAAAAACAGAGAGCATCTTCAGGCGTTTTGAAATACGTCCCACGTGACTGAGGACACAGCGCCGTCCTAGGAACTTAGCGGAGGACAAACAAAAGAGGTCACCCGCCGTCCTCAGGATAGTGCAAAGTAGTGGGTAAGATAGTACTTCTCCTGTGGTGAGGATTTCGGTTTCCCACGGAGTCATACAATTTCAAAGAGCCATTTATATGGGAAAAATGAATCCTGGCTTTGCCTTCAGCCTGCAGCGCTGTGTTCGTGCCAGCATGTAGCTTAGGTAATTAATTTCCTTATGTAATCCCTGTTCGAGGAGTTAGATGGATAACGAAGCCACTTGATCCTCTCATGCTCATTACAACTCATATTCATTAAAACCTAGCGCCCAGGTAATTCCCCATTTCCTTCGCCATTCTCCCTGCCTTTCTTGACTTGAGTGTTTAGGAATCCAGCTTTGTGAGTGGCTGCCTCAGGCAGGCGTTGAGCAAAGCCGAGCCTCCGTGAGCATGTACGGGAACTACCCAGGCTGTATCGGCTTTCTAGCTCCATGCGACATGACTGGACTAATTTTTCAGGTGCTTTGAATGGAGTATGGCAGACGATTGCTTCACTGAAAAAACAAACACGAAAACCCCCAGCCTTAGAGTCAAGGCCTATCCATTTCCCTTTAATTACCTCCTGAAGTACCTGTTAATGATTCATTAGTTATAAAAATAAATTACAGCTGCTCTGTAACTCTGTTTGCAGTCCTCATAAGTTTTTAAACGGGCTACCACCAGGCAAAGCGGTGCGTGGCGGTGGCGCAGGGGTGCGACCCGAATTGCTTGTAATTTTATAGATTTAATAAAGACGCGGCAAGGCCGTGCGTAAACAGGGTTGGGGCCGAAAGGAGAGAAGTGCCGTAGGACAGAAAGCTTGGCCCCTTGGAGCATACCAAGTTGGGGTGGTTTCTCCCCTTCTGCCGCACATCATGGAAATTCAACAAATGGGGCCGATAAGTTTCTCAGTCCGTGGTCTCGAGTGTTGTGCATAACTAGGGGAGAGAAGGATTTATTTGGCTATATGTCCTCCCGTCCATCTGTTAGTTCACAAGCCTATGCACCAGCCCGCTCCTAGGTTGCTTAGCAACCTGACGTCATCACCTGTGCCGCCAGGTACGCGTGAGCCAGGCTTCAGCTGCGCATCAGATGCAGAGGACTTACGGGGTGGCCACAAGCTCTTTCTGCCTCCATTTCTCTCCCCTTCCCTGTGTCTGGGGTGCCCCTCCTCCCCTCATCTCTCTCTCTCTCTCTATCTCTCTGTCCCTGTCTCCCTCTCTCTCTCCACCTCCGTACAATAAATCTCCTCATACCAGATCTGCTGCGTGTGACATTTTAATACATGTTATCACACCGTCACTGAAGGAAGTCAGGGCGTGAGCTCCAGCAGTTGCAGAGACAAGACCCACAGAGGAAAGGAAGCTAGCTCGATGGCTTGCTCAGCTTGCTCTCTTACACAACTCAGGCTCACCTGCCCAGGGGTGGTGTTGTCTACAGAGGACCAGGCCCTCCTACGCCAGTCATCAGTCAAGAAAATGCAATGCCCACAGACATGCCCACGGGCCAGTCCAATGTAGGCCATTTCCCTATTCCCACGAGACTGTACTTGGTGTCCAGTTGACAGAAACTAACCTCCTGGTTCTGCTCTGAGTGGTTGGAAGGACATAATGGCTCCTTTTCAGACATGGTCCCTGAAACACACTTGAGGTTGTAGTCGCCGCTTATAGGTGAAGTGGGTCAGAGTGAGTTTCAAGATTTTTTTGGGAGGGGAGTGGAGAAGAAAACCCTTCTTTGTTTTTCTGTTCCTTCCTCCTTTCTCTCTCTCTCTTTCTTTCCTTTTTTGTTTTTCAAGACACTGTTTCTGTATGTCCTGGAACTCACTCTAGACCAGGCTTACTCCCCAGGGCTGGGATTAAAGGCATGCACCATCACAGCCCAGCCCCTTCTTTGTTTTTCAAATAAAATTTTATATGTCTTAGCCTGTGAGGATAAGAACATTTTTTTTTTTTTAAGGGCAGAAGACTAAGAATGCCAGAACATTCTATCTCCCAAAGTCTCATCACCTTGACCCATAGGACTGCTCAGAACCTAGCATGAAAGACATTAAAATCTAGATTAAGTTGTTTTTTGTATTTATTTCACTGAACTTCCCACTCTTTCTACTTGTGCTCTCACACCAGTAGACAGCGATGTGTGTCTTCCTGGGAACTGACACTTAGAACAGGATTGACAATGGCCAGATAGGAAAGGGACTATTTTTGGTTTTATGGGTGAGACAATCTGAGACACGACTGGTCGGCTCTGCCATGTGCAGTGAGTGGGGCTGGAACTGAGTGAGCCTGATGGCTTCAATGGAACTCTGTGGGCCCAAGGGGGAGCACTCAAACCATGATGCCTGTCATTCCCGAGGCAAGGTTTGGCCTTTGCCCCGGCACCTCACGCTCCTTTCCAGTAGACTCGGTCTAACAATTGTCAAACTCAGTCCAAGGAAGCATGGGCATTTGAGTTGCAGTTTCTCCATCCAACCGACCCACTCGTGCCTCCACCCCGGGTTGAAGAAGTGTCAGGATGGAGGGAGTTGTGATCGACAGGTGCCTGAGAAGTAGGAACAGCAAATATGGCACTCTTGCCTACCAGAGGAGCTGTGTCTGGCATCCTGTCCCCCTTGTCTCCTCCCCTCCCTGCTTCCCAGTCTCTGGGAAGATGAAAGGCAGAGGAGAGCTTCCTCTATGGTCCTCATCTTCTTCTTGTCTTTCAAATGGGAGCCCCAGAAGAGAGGAGTCTGGGAACAGGCCAGGCATCCGTGTGCCCTGGGGGACCCCGGAGGTAGGGTAGCTCCGCCCCCCGCCCCGAGAGAGCACAGGGCTGTGCTTGCATTGGGAGTTATTCTCCTGAGCCAAGACATTACCTGGTGGTGGTTATAGGGCATGCCCTCTCCTATGTGTGTGTGCCTGTGTGTCTGTGTATGCATGTATGTGTGTGTATGTGTATGTATGTGTGCATGGAATGAAATGCAGTGCACACAGAAATGTCTAGGTTAGATGGGGGCTCTCTTCTCTCCAGAATGGAGAGTTTGGAATCCTATGAGAACTCAGACAGTAGGTACCTGTACACACACACACACACACACACACACACACACACACACACACACATCATCCCCCTATTGCATAACTACTTACAGCAACCCCGTCATGTTGTTAGACCACGGCTGTTGTCTGACCTCCTCTTTAAAGATCAGTATCAGAAGCTGTGCAGAGCTGGGAAACTTGGGCCAACATCGTATCACACTGGAGGGACAGCCAAGACGGAGTCCAGGCGTGTGGCCGAGTGCCGAAATGTAACTGTCACACCAGGCTACTTTCCACAGCCTCCGGGTGGTGACAAGCTCTGTCTAACTTATCTCAGAGGCCCGTGACAGAGCTTCCTGCTTCAGTGTCCTGGGTCCTGCCAGGCCTGTCCCCTTCGACCTTCTGGCTGTTACCCGTCTCGGCTTTAAGTGTTTTGAAGGTTTTGGGCAGAAGGCATGCATCCTTTCCCCTTTCTAGGAGTGTGTCCCCTCTGTCACTGCCACTTCAGGCGAAATCCTCTAGCGTGTTAGGGATGAGCTGATATTCAACTAGGAAACAAACGTTGTCTAAATGTGTCCAAAGTGTAAATTTTGTTTCTTTGAAATGCAGTTTGAAACAGCAACTTGCACAAGACGGTGAGAAGGAAACTGTCTGATTAGACAGACGGAAACAATACAGCAAGAAACGAGCCACTGCTCTGTGGGGTTGGTGAATTTTCTGGGTAAGCATCCGTGGTTCTCTCCCAAGACGAGTCCCCCAGGACTCTTAGGTACAAGGAAAAGTCATATTTCTAGGCTTTATCTTTAGTGGCACTTGGAGTTTGGGACTTAACTTGTAGAACGACTTCCTTCTGGCAGATCCATTTATCTCTGGGGGAGGTGGGCGTTTGAATTTGGGACAGTGCTGGCTCTGTAGGGCAGTGTGTGTTGGGAAAAGCTGAGGGAAGTGGGCGCTTTTTGGGACTGCTGGGCTGGGAGGCCAGGAGTGCACATCCCTTTTCTTAGAGGTCCCAGATCCGTACAGAGGGTCGGTGTGAGCCTGGCAAGTGTTGCTGCAAATCCCTGAAGGGTCTGGGGCAGCCCCTGTCCTGGCTCCCTGTCTCAGATTTCAGGTTTTCATCCACCTGGCTCTGTGTGGGTTGAGCTTGAGAGACTCCAGAAGCATCTGTGAGAGCAGCGTGCACGCCTCCAGGCTGTAGAGATTCGGTGTTTACAGAAACATAGCTTTCCTTCTCCTTCTTTCCCATTCTCCTCCTGTATTGATTTCCAGGATTAAGTAACATTTGAGGACGTTTGAGGGGACCAAAGCCCTCAGAACTGGCCTGGAGCCTGGGGGTGTGGGGCCCCGGGCACCTCTGCCACACCCACCTACTTCTGCTTCCCGAGAATGGATAGTCAGAGGAAGCTGTGTGGGTTCATAGACCGATTGCCTTTGTCTGAATATGGGCTTGCCCACGGTCCACTGTGAAAACAGGGCACTGGCATGTGTACTGGAGCAAAGCTAGACTCTCGAGCCAGCTTACAGGTGGAGGGCATGTTGTCACTGACCACAGCTGCTTGTTTAATAGTGTATCCTTTCCAAACTACTGTGAGCTCCGCAAAGACGGACCACGCTAGCCTGAGAGAGATGGACCTGCTGCTTCAGTACTAGTAATGAGAACGATGGTTGGATGAGTACTCTCTCAGAAAGCTGTGGGTGCAGTATGTATGGATGCTGTTGCTTCCTATACTTTTTAATTGTAAGAGTATAATTCAATGTGTGTGTGTGTGTGTGTGTGTGTGTGAGTGTGTGCCTTCATATCCATGGAGGGATGGTTCTAACTCCTCCTTGCACATTTTCAAATCCACAGATATTCAAACCACTTGTATAGCACAATGCAGGATTTGCATGCAGCCTACATACATCCTTCTGTGTATTTTACCTCATAGCTATGTTTTTGTAGTGCACCTAATACAATGTGAATAGTTGTTAGATTGCATTCTTTAGGGAACAGCAGTGAGAAAAACTTTCGCATGCAGGCAGGCACATCTTTGACTCTTATACAGATAGAGCGTGTAAGCGTACTGTGGAGTAGCTGGACACACTCTGTCTCTCAGTCTCTCTCCTTCTCTATGTCTGTCTGTCCCTCTCTGTCTGTTTCTCTCTCTCTCTCTCTCTCGCTCATACACACACACACACGCAGACAGACAGACACACACACACTTTCTCTGTCTCTGTCTCACTGTCTTTCTTCACCTCTGTCTGTCTGTCTCTCGGTCTCTCTCTATCTCTATGTCTCTCTCTGTCCCTCTCTGCCTGTTTTTTTTTTCTCTCTCTCACACACACTCACACACAGACATACACACCCTGACCTTCCCAGTTCATGAAAAGCAGGAGGGTAGTGAAGACAGGAGAAGCATCCCGGGCAAGGACCACACATGTGTGAGGGGGGTCTTCTCAGAGAAGTGGTGCGCACACTTTAAGGGTCTCTGAGTTTCTTCCTTCGTGGTATTTCATTGACCCCAAATAAAGAATTTTGAACTTGCTTTCTTTAAGTGGTCAAACCAACCTTGGAAACAGATTGAAGGAAAGGGAAGGGGAGTTGGTGACATCTGAGACCCACTGGGTTTAGGGGTACAGGACAGGATTCCTTTGAGCCTCTGAACTTAGGAGGTTGTTTAAAGTAGGATCTGCAAGAACAAAACAAAGCAAAACAAAACAAAAGCATAAAACAAACAAACAAACAAACAAACAAACAAACAAACAAAAAACTGCATGCAGAGACCGAAGGGGCACAGGAGGCTGCATTCACATCCGTACCTCCAATACCACCAGCATCGGAATGCAGCTGACAGTGTGCTTATAATAACCAGGAGGTCTCACCCAGCTGGGAGAACCGATTTCTCCCAGCCAAGAGCGATAGAACATGACTGTTCACAATCCACTCCCGTAGGTAAGCAGGTTGTCATTAAGCCAGATAACTGACAATTTGCTAAAGGGACCCTACTACTTAAGCAGATCACTCTTTGAGCAGTCTCTGGGCCAGTAAGGCGAGGCACTCCACATCGAGTGAACCAGGCTCCTGCTGGACTGGAAAAAGAGCCTCCGAGAAAATACTTAAGTTCAGAGAGGAGCCAGGAAAAAAAAGGAGTTATTTTTTTGTTGTTGTCACAGCAAAACTGAAATGCTTCTCATCACAATTATTTGATGGCACAATTATCTGATTTGATTTAGGTCTGCAAAAACCAACAAATAGTGGGTCATTGTGGTGTGTGTCTGTAACGTCACTAGTCGGGAGGTGAGAGGCTGGAACACAGACAAGTTCCGGGCTACCTTGATCTACTTGAGACACTGTCTCAAAAACAAAACAAACAAAGCAAACAAAACCCAAAGCCCTGCAAAACAAAACAACATCAACTGTGGTGGTTTGAACAAGAAAGGTCCCCTGAATTTGAACACTGATCTCCATATGGCTACGTTACTTGGGAGTTTGGGGTAGGAGGGGGGTGCGGTGGGGGGGGTAGGTCTGAAACCTGGCTGGAGGAAGTATGTCCCTAGGGGCTGGTTTAAGAGGGCATAGCTCTAGCCCACTTCTGGTTCACTCTCTGTGCTTCATATTCGTGGTTGAAGACGTGGTCCCTGTGCGGCCGGCTCCTGCCACTTCCTGCCTGCCATGCCTCCCCACACAGCTCCAGGATCTTCCCATGGAACTGTAAACCAACATAAACTCTTCCTCCCTGGAGTCACTTTAGTCACACAACATATTAATGAACATATTAATATAATAATTTATTAATAGAGCACCAACATGCATTATACTATGAACCAGAGATACAGCACTGATCAGAATTGTGAAATTTCTGGCACTCAAGGGAGTTCCATCATTGTGCAATGGTTCTGATTTTTCCCACAGTTTCACTGGCAGGATTATATCTTCAAGACTTAGGAGAGAGCTCAGTGGCAGAGGTTTGCCTAGCATGGGAAAGATCCTGGGCATTCAGTCTCCAACTCCCCAAACAAACAATCTATAATTAAACAAATTGGATAAATAGAGACAAAAACCTAGCTTCAGAAAGCACAAATGGCTAATTCAGTTGTAGAGGTGGATTTTCAGGTGCGTAAACTCTAAGAAAAAGACCTAAAAGTGAACTCTCGTTTAACCTATCATTGCCTGTTTTATAGGAGTATTAACATGTTCTCTCTCTCCCTACCTCTCTTTCTCTCTACCTCTTTTTCCCTCCTTCCTGTCTTCCCTCTCCCTCTATCTCCCTCCCTCTCTCCCTCTTTTCCTCTCTCCCTCTTCCTTTATCTCCCTCCCTCCCTTCCTTCCTCCCTTTCCCCTCTGTCTCCCTCCCTCTGTCCCTTCCTCTTGCCTCCTTTTCCTTTCTCCTCCGATTCCCATGGGGGTCTCTAGGATTTAGATATCTGGATATTTGTGAATACTTTTTTTCTCCCCCAACTTCTCCCCATCTCTCTACCCACACAACTTCATGTTCTGTTTTTTCTTTTTCTCTCTTTCAAAACACAAAACAAAACAAAAAACTCAAGAAAGGGGGAAAACCCCTGAAAAGGAAATCAAAACAAGCAAAAGACAAAGAAAAGAAAAATCAAAACAAAACAAATAGTCCACAAAGATACCATTGAATTAATTTTGTATTTTAACCATTTTTTTGGTGTGAAAGTAAAGACACAACAGAAACTATTACATATTAAGTGACACAGAAATAGAGCAGGGCACTAACATGAGGCCAGCAGCTAACACCCCCTACTTTTCTGATTTCTTGAGGACAGTTGGGGAGAGGCAGCGTTCATGCAGATGACAGGAGAGGTGGGTTTTGGGGGGTGTCTTACCAGTATTGGCTTCTGAGAGGCTCATAAACGTGAAAAAAACAATCAGAACATCTTTCTCTTCTACTTACGCAAACACATGCTTAGCCCTAAGTAACCTTAGAGAGGACTATTTAAGAAAAACCCATTTAAAATCTTCTCCTTAAGTGTAAAAACATCAGCATTTAAAAAAGAAGCCAAAGATTTATTGCTCAATGCTTTTTGTGAAGTTCTACTTCAGAAACTAAGAATTTTTAGTTGTTTCCAAACTTGGTACTTGGTGCTAAAGCATTTTTCTGTTGCAAATTTAACACACACACACATACACAATTTGTCAGTTATTTTCACACTTGTTAAACTTAAGTTTTAGAGAGAGTTTAAACAAAAACAGTGAAAATAAACCATTAGAACTGACTACAATGTTATCAGGGGAAGGAATTTTTGTGAAGGTCTCCATCAAATTCTCTTATTTTGCTTCTATTCAAAATTGGCAACAGATGGAACTAATTCAAATGCTCCAGATTTTAATTATTAAAGTGACACTGGTAAAAAAAAAATCTATATTTTTCTTATTCTCTGGGCTGTAGTTATTCTAAAGATAACATGAGAGTATTTTAACAGAAAAAAAAAATTTATCTTAAACCCTGGAATCCATTATTCCATGTTTTCTTCTTTGTATGTAAGTGTGTTTCTAATAGGTATAGAGATATGAGAAGAAAATGTTTACTTTTAAAACCTCACCTATGGGCAGCTTTCTCATACCTTCACCTTAATTAAGAATCTAAAACCATATCATAAAAAATCCCCCAAACCCAACAACTCTAAATCATGGCATGTGGAGGGATAGATGGCCCAGTAAAGCCATGAGGACCTGAGTTTGGACACTTACATACGTGTGAAAAGCTGGACTTGTAATCCCAGCCCTAGGGAGGTGGAGGTCAGAGATCCCCGGGTCCCACTGGGCAGCAGCTCTGGCACATAGTGAGTTCCAGATTTACCGAGAGACCTAGTCCCAAAAAGTAAGATAGAAGTGATTGAAAAAGACTTCAGTGTCAACCTCTGGCCTACATACTTATGTGTGAACATGTATATGTGACAAAAATAAAACAAACCATTCAATATGGGAAGTTATATTTGCTGGTATTCTGGGGTACACGTTTCTCAGATCAGAAACACCATCACGAATAGTTGTTGCTGCTTTTCTCAGACATCTGGTGCTGTCTGAGAGAGTTCCCAGGGCCTGGTCGAATGTTTTGGCAAGGGGAAGTTTCTTCAGGGAAGCTACAGTTGACTGGCAAACGTAGCAACTCATTTCCATCTTGAGGTCTCTCACCATGTGTGAGTGAAAAGCTATGGTAAACAATCAGCTAATTTTGCTCTTAAAACCATCACTTTTATTTTTTTTAAGCTATATGGTTACTTTTTTAAAACTTTTTTTCTTTCTTTCTCTCTTTCTCCCTTCCTTCCTTCCTTCCTTCCTTCCTTCCTTCCTTCCTTCCTTCCTTCCTTCCTTCCTTCCTTCCTTTCTCTTTCTCTCTCTCTCCCTTTCTTTCTTTCTTTCTCTCTCTCTCTCTCTCTCTCTTTCTTTCTTTCTTTTTTTTGAGACAGGGTTTCTCTGTGTAGTCTTGGCTGTCCTGGACTCACTTTGTAGACCAGGCTGGCCTTGAACTCACAGAGATCTGCCTGTGTCTCTCTGAGTGCTGGCTGAGATTATAGGTGTGTGTAACTGTGCCCCTGCTATTTTTTAAATCCTAAAAAAATTCCTGGATATAGTTTTGATATGTCAGATGCAGAGGGCTTCTTTAAGTATTTGAGAGAAGAAAAGGAAGGCAGGCGGGAAGAATAAAGGAAGGGAAGGACAATCGGCAGGGATGGATGAGTACGTTCATGCCGTTTTGCCTGCAACACTCCCCCCTCACCATTCTGCCTTTCCTTTCATCCCTGCTTGTACATTGCCTGACACTCACCTGGAAGTGAGACCTTAGGACGCCATACACCTTCTGAGCCCATCCCCTGCCTTTAGCACACGCATGGCCCTCTAGAATCTTAGAAATACAGTCTTCAACCTTTATTTGTAAATACAGTCTCACTCCCTAGCGTGGCCTTTCCTTCCTGCTTTCTGCTTATCTCCCGCCTGGACTGGATCCCTTGCCCCCAGATGTCACAAACTAATGTACACGCTTTTAAATATTCCAGACAAGTTCTTGGCTGGTTGTCACCACAACAAGGAGAGCTGTGAATTAGGCCTAACGGAACACAAGCCCTTTGCATCCAGTCCCTGCAGGGAGCCCGTAGATGGCTTAAACCAAACCACCGCGGTTACCTGAAGACAGTATGCTCTGATCCTTCCGGCACCAGGAACCCTCCCAGGAAGTGGGATGCTGTCTTCGGGACTACAGTTGGACTGTGGAGGCATAGGGCCAGAGGGGGATTAACATCCTACAGAGGTCTCCTACAGAGGCTCTGCTCCATCTTCCTCAGGGCTTACCTGGTTGTTGTGACGGCCCGTGCAGTTCAGAGGAAGTTGATGCTAACAGACGTCCCTCCTTTATTAGCTGTTTCTGTGGAGGAACCAAGCCTTTTCTACTTTGATTTTCACTGTCGTCACCCTGTGCACACGTGCCTCGGAAAACATGATGTATAGGAGGAAACGTGTGCGTGAAGGCTCCCCCGAAACTTTTGGTGGGAAAGGAGCGAGAGAAGAGAGAGCTTTAACAAGAAGAAGGGAATAGAAAATGGAAGGATGGCGGGGCTGGGGAGATGGCGTGACGGTGAAGTGACATCTGCTTTCCCAGCACCCACATGGGCCAGCTCACTGCCCACATGGAAGTCCAGCCCCCTCATCAGCACACACCTCACATATTCACACATGCACACACACACACACACACACACACACACACACACACACACACGACCCTAACAGTCGCCACACGGTAGGAAAGTGTCCTAACAGTCGTCACACAGTAGGGGTAAAACGAGAACTGTCAACTCAGAGCCAAGGTCAGCTGAAGCCAGTAGCTGTTGATACTCAGACAGGAGCCCCAAGCTGGTGCCAGGCCCTGTGGCACTTGTGGGATTCCGTGGAGAGCTTGCTTTCTTGTTCTGATTCTGGCCCGGTGGAGGTTTAGGTTTCACTGAGTGCTGGCAAGCAACTTTGAGCCTGTATGACCATCTGTAGACCTTAGACAGCTACTTCAGGGTGGAGTTGAACACTCTGTGAGTGGGGTAGGGGGTGAGGGGAGGCAGCAGATTCTAACACTGAGCTGGAGATGGGAGAAGAGTCTTTTGATTCCAAGTTGAGAACTTGGCCAGAGTCCCAGGCCAAGAAGGAGCCAGATTTACTGGGCAGTTACCAAAACAGGAGCTTGGGAACAAGGCTCGGCGGTGAAGCCCTGTTATTTGAGGGTTGGATGAAGGCTGGAATTAGGGAATGGCAGCCTTTTGATTAAAGTTGGGGCGCTAGGGAAAGAGGAACAGCCGGCACTACCTGGGGCTGGTCCCCAGGGCAGAGCTGGTCTGGCTTAAAGGCCTCCAGCCTGAGAATAGGTTGTTCTTGAAAAGTGAGAGTCTGATGGAGCCAACCACAGGCACGCCCTGTGGTCTGTGTCGGGAGAGAGAAGGGGTGTGGTTTCTCAGGGGCTAGCTACATGAACTGTTTTGAGAGAGATCATTTATAGGACTTGGCAGAATGAGATGATGCATTTTGAGCCTAGGTGGTTGATCTTGTTAGGGCTGCAGAGATGGATCAGTCTGCGGCTACGAGCACTTACTGCTCTTGTAGGGGACTAGGGTTCTGTTCCCAGAGGGTGGCTCCAAAAACAGCCTGTAACTCCTGTTCCAGAGGATGGTCTCTGCGGGGCCCAGACAGGGACACGGTGTGCACACGCACATACATTCATACACCCAAACCAAAAATAAATGTATCTTAAAACATAAAGCTGGGAGCTGGGCGGTGGTGACACACGCCTGTAATCCCAGCGCTCGGGGAGCAGAAGCAGACAGATCTCTGTGAGTTCAAGGCCAGCCTGGTCTACAGAGTGACTCCAGGACAGCCAGGGCTACACAGAGAAACCAAAAACAACAACAAACAAAAAAAAAAAAAAAAAAAAAAAAAAAGGAAAGAAAAGAAAAATTAACAAAGTGTGGCAACTCCTTACCTTTAATAATAGTTCTTAGAGGGTGATGAAGGAGCATGGTGAGTTTGCCTTGGCTAGATTTTTATAAAATGAAAGCAGCAAACAAACGAACAACAACAAAACAAGGAGTATTAAAGCAGCAGTAATTTTTTTTTTTTTTTTTGAAGCTAAACATGTCTTAGGTGTGTGATGGGCAGAAGAAAGACCTCGAGGAGGGGCTGCTGCTGACTGGCCACAGGAGATGGAGCAGGACTGGAGAGACCAGAGCACTGGCCTGGGGACAGTGCAGGTGGCTGAGTCCCTATCAGGAGGGCAGTCCTTCTGTTTGTGTGTTTGTGCTCTGAGATGCAGAGACTGTGCTGACAATTCTGCCTCTTTCCCCTGCTTCCTATTCATCCTATTTGTCCATGAGTTTTTTGTTTGTTTGTTTTTTCTGGCTCCCTCAAATTTCTGGTGGGTTCCTCTTTCCTAACATTTCCCAGATACATGTAGCTTCTGCCAAACACATGCATTTTCTTAGTATTCCTGAAACGATTTTCTTCCATCTTCTTTATCTTCAAGGAAAACATTTCTGCTCATTACGTCTGATTTCTGTTTGGATAATTATAACGTCCAGGCTATCCACTGGTATGCTTTCCTCATGCATGCTAGGCTAGTGCTCTGCCTCTGAGCTGCAGCCCAGGGTGTAGGACAGTGTTCTTTGGTGAAATTTCCTCAATAGAAAGTTAAAAGTTTCTATTGAGTTAAAAGGTGAACATGATGGCACCTTTGCGCCCAAGGAAAATACAAGAGAACAGTTGTCCTCACTGAATCATCTAACCACCCTCCTGGGTCTTGGGTGGAACGTTTCTTTAACCTGTGATGGATTCCTTGTCTTCTGAACAAAGAGGTGGAACGTTTATGATTTATACTAATAAGGAAAAGCAGATCTGTTCACGCCTATATAGAAATGAATGGACTTAGAAATTGTGTAGGCAATAAACAGGAAGAAGCCCAAAGCTCTTGACGCTCAGGTGTTGGATCCTGATTTGAACCTGTGATTTGGGGTTTACGTGTCAAGCAGTTCTTTCAAATGTACGTGCATAGTATAAAGAACTTTCCAGAGCTTAGGTTAAAGCTCTAGATAGGTATTTATCTATGAAACTAGGTGAGTGCTGAGAGGAAGTGGCGATGTTAACTGCACTGGAATTGTTCTGGAAAAAAAAAAAACAGAGTTTCAGGTCAACTACCTTGGTTCTCTCTCTTCACAGCGATTCTCAGGCCACCGGGCTTGGGAAGAGGGTTAGAGGGGGATGGTGGGGCACTGGAGAATGCAAGAGAGAGAGAGAAAAATGAGGTATTTCCTTTTGGTTTGGCAACCAAGTTGAAGTGCTGTTTTGTTATGTAAAACACAGGTGGTTCAAGGTCCTGGAAAGGCCAGATGAACTTGTCTTCGTGGCTACACCTTTCACGCTGCTTTCCAGGTCAAGGTGATGGGGTGTGGGGACTGCATGCAGAGCAGATGCAGGGCGCAGCCCTACAGGTCCTTAATGACTTCAGTGTGGGTTTTTCATCTCCTGGCCAAGTGTTATCATACATGTCCAGACAGGCCATTCACCACTGCGGGAGAGTGTGGGAAAAGGAACGCTGCCCCAGCAACCTGGAGGGAAAGCTGTCTCAAGGTGGAAACCAATTACTTTAGGATTTATTTGCATGCAGTCCGGAAAAGAACAACTTGAAATCTCTGGGCTGTGTGAGGGAAGCCAGCGCCTTTCCTTGGAAACCTACGAGGGGCCCAGCTATCTAGAATGTTCCAATTAGCTATCAGGAAACCTGAAATGCAGAACGTAATAAAATGTTGACAGCAGTCACAGTCAACGAGCGGTAACTCTGGACTACAACGACATCTTTGGCACCAAAGGAAATCAGGGGAAATAAAAGCAGCCGTCCTCAGGATTCGGAGTAAGTCCCAGATTATTTCCATCTGTACATTTCAGAGACCACTTGCAAAAACCAGAAACCCCGGACTTGGAGCGCAAAGTGAGTATATTGAACTCTGGGGTGAATTGCCAGACAGAGGAGACTCGTTTTAAATACAATGCTTCACAAAACCCCAAGTCTTTCTTTCCTTGCCGGCGACAGTGGCACTAACATTTTATTTGTCTGAATTCTGGAAGATCAGGAGGCGTTATTTGTGTGCCTCATGTGGGATGTATCGTTGCCTATAAACTTTTACATACTAGGCCTTCCCGCTTTCACAGTTCCTGTAAATGTAAAAGTATTTGTAAGTCGCTCTGTAATTTCATTTTTGTTCTTGGTGTGTTTCTGTGCTTGTTTGAGAAATTCGTGGAAAGGTCACCGTGAGAGGCAGTATTTGTACTAATGACTTGGTGCATAACTGTCATGTGTCAGCGTGTCCAATGTTAGAATTCGAGAAAAATTTCTTTTGCTGAGTCCAACATAAAGGCAACTGTGTGCAGGTTTTTTTGTTTTGTTTTGTTTTTTGTTTGTCCTGCATTTGATTGTCATTGTAACTTGGGCCAATTCTTTTTGTGTGGTCGTCCTACAGATTAAAGATGACATATAAAATGTAAGACTTTTAGATTGCCTGCCTGTTTATCATGGCTCTTATTTGCTCAGAGATATTAGATCTGAATTTATAAATTCACTCTGGAAAAACTAGGTTTCTGGCAGCAGCGGCTGGGGGGGGGGAGGGACGAAGGAAAAGGCTTCTTCTTCTTTTTTTTTTTTTAATAAAAAGTGAATGTATATTTAAAAGTAGTAAATAAAAAGGGCCATTTATCTAAGATGTTTATATAAAATTAGAGTTAAATCCTGTGTGAATGGGACTGTTAGATAAATTATTTGACATCTGGGTGAGAAATGGAAACTTTCTTAGAAAGGAGTTTGCTGTAGAGCTTGGCAAACAAAATTAATGGAACCGTTTTAACTTGAAAAGAACAATTAATGGCAGGTTGCAGAAGTTGGCCAGTTAATTGTCACTCGGTGCTTTTCCGTCCAACACACACTGGAGATTGTGTATAAACAGGGTGTGCCTTCCTAAAGTGGATGTGAACGCAGTGTAACGATTTGGAGATTCATGGCTGCTTTGCCAGCGTTAAGTCTGAGATCTTCAGTAGTCTGGCTCGCGCCGGGCTAGGAAGTGTTTCCGCAGACAATCCTTCTTCCCTGGGAAGCTCAAGAACCTCAGTGTTTAAGCGTGAAGCGCTCCACCCCAACAGGGCTTCTGGCACCTTAGATTTTACAACCTAATCTCGAGCAGAGGACATGAGCATGTCTCAGCGAGGAGAAGTGGAAATAACAGAATGGATTCCCATGCCTGTGGGAACTGTAGGCTCACAGGTAGGCTGAGTCGCACACATTAGTTTAAGTGTTTGATCCTGAAAAGGAGTTTGATTGTGAATTCAAATCTCTCCTGCGGGAGGCTAGCTTCAGGCTGCCATTCTGTTCTCTTAATGCACAATGCAGATCCTTCAAGTTCATGGTCTTGGGGGAATCCTGCAGATGTATATGGGGCCTCCCTGGACACATGAGTCCTACTGAATAAATTATTGCTTCAAGTGCATTAAATGGACCCTCGTGTCCTAAAAATATTCATGCAAGTTCCACATGGTAACTTTTCCTCGCTGGAAGGGTAACTTGAAGAAAGAGTAGCTTGGAAATCCAAGCTCATTGTTGTAGAAAATGGAACAGCTTACATGTGCAGCCCTCATTTCGAAACCATCTCAGTGTGGGAAAATCGTCCGCAAAGTTGATCATGAATGTGTTGAAAATCCGTTTTAAGGCAGCATGTAGAGAAGCGCAGCCGTGTGGTGGGAAATGCTGACTAGGCACGGTTGCCTTCTCCTTTTACAGAACAGAACACACTCGGGGCAAGCAAGGTTTTACTCCGAGGAAGGAAGGCCTCGAATGACAAGACGCGCTGTCGGTTTATCTGGAAGTGGGTGAATGGGGGGTGGGGGCAGACGCTGCCCCTTCCATTCCCCCCTGAGTCCTATGTGAAGTGACATGTGGTGTTTTTAGCTGTCTGTCGGTGCGTCTTTGACAGGGATCATCGGCATGTCACACACATCCTACAGTGCTTTGGGGGCAGCTTAGCTGAGGCAGCTGACGGCTCCAGCGGTCCATCTTTGGTCTTTCCTAGAGAGTTTTGCCACAGGGATACAGCTTGTGGAAATACCCTGAGTGTGAACCCCAGGGTCCCCTACAGGCTAGTCACTGGGTGTCAGTTTTCATCTCAACTGAAGGGCAGCCCAGGGAATCTCCCTGCAAACGCCTTATCTAAAAGCCATCCATAGTGTCCAATACCTGTCCCTCCCTGACTAACGGCTTTGCAGTTAGCTGCTATGGATTCTGCTATTCCTAAGAATAATGGAGTACTTTGCAACTGAGGAAAAATGAAAGACGGGGTTAGGGTGTTTCTTTAGATTCATCTTTTACTTTTCTAGATGCTGTGACCAAGTCCCTGAGCTGAAGCAGTTTAAGGGAGGAAGGGTAGATTTCAGTTAATAGGTCACAGAGAGACAGTACATCACCATGGGGAAGACCGCAGAAGCGTGATGCTGGCCTAGCTGGTCAAATTGCTGCTCATCTCCATTTCACCTTTTTTATTTAACCCTTGACCCCAGCCCGGGGAGTGGTGCCACCCACGCTCAGGATGCGCCGCTTCTCAGCTAAAACCAGCTAGAAATACCGCCATAGACAAACCCGGAGACGGTGAAAATGAACCATCAGGCTGATATCATCAGTGATTTTCCATGGGAAGGCCTGGAATCGCTCTGTTCTTCTGAGGGAAGAAGAGTGTGTGTGTGTGTGTGTGTGTGTGTGTGTGTGTGTGTGTGTGTGTG
>NW_026592939.1:0-2175 GCF_907164565.1 Psammomys obesus | reverse complement strand
TGTGTGTGTGTGTGTGTGTGTGTGTGTGTGTGTGTGTGTGTGTGTGAATATTAGAGAATAATTCTTTCCTTCCACCTGGGATCTAGGGTTTGAACTTGGGGGACAGGAAAGCACTTTTACATACTGAGCCATCTTGCCAGACTCATGATGAGCCGTTTGAAAATAATATTTGTGGACTTGTTCCTTCTTACTGACATTTCCTTGTTTCATATCTTTGTTAGAATTCAGCTTCTTTTCTTATTCTGTGGGATGGACTGTGTGTGAATGTGCACCTGTGTGACACAAACCAGGACTTGCTGTCACCTCCTCTCTTGTTCCTTGGCTGCCATCATCCAACTTCCTGAGACAAGGTGTCTCCCTCAGTCTTTACACTCAGCTATATTTCTCTGACTGGAACTTTCATGGAAAATAAGACAGTGAAATCTATATCCAAAGTCTGACTTACCTGTGTCTGAAATAAAGATTTTGTCATTTGCTTAAATCTTCAGTTCCTATTTTGCTCATCAGGGCTGTTCCTTGTCACGGTTGCCATGACAGCCTTGGATACTGGTCTCGCCCCATTAGCTGCTTAGAAATACTGCAGAGGCGTGTTCAGCAACATAGCGTTTGTGTCCAGCATGCATGAGGCGGAAAACACATCCTGTAGAGATGAAGGTGTTTTTGAATCCTAACACAGTAAACGGACCCGAATGCACTCGTGTGCTTGAATGAAATGAGCACTTGTCCCCCCTGGCGCTCGCCTGGTACGCGGCAAACACTCGGCAGTGTTCTGTAACTGACTGGTTGAGCTGAGGAAACTACAGCGCCAACACTGGCACCGTGTCCGCTATTCAGTCCTCTCCCTGAGCAAACAAGATCACCCGTTCAGCAATCCAACTTGGACATTAGTGTTTCCGACACAACTGGTTGAATCAGTCATTAGAATTTATTCATGGTGATGATCCTTCCAAGAGAAACTCTTCTGGTCTAGGCCAAAGAAATGCTGTATTGTTAGAACAATGCAGAAAAGCAAAATGAGAGCCCAAGGTGATGCCCTTTATCCATGGAGAAGGCTGGGCTGTAGCTCAGCTGTAGAGTATAAGTATGTAGCTCTGGACTCAATCTCCATATGTACATATGCAGACAGTCTGCAGTAGAGACTTAAGAAAAATCAACATTGAGAGTCACAGCAAGGCCTAAATATCTGTATCATTGTATATGGTTCTTTGCTGATGTGAAAAGACACAGCACACAGCACAGTGAACTAAACATTCTCAAGTCTGATATCTAAACACCTTTATTTCATTCATTATGAGGTAGAGTAGATACTTTGCTCTGAGTAGAAAAATTCATCCAACTGCCTCACAGGTTGGGGAAAGGAACCTGTGGCTAGACAGGTCCTAAACTCCAGGGGAGACCCTATGACTACCTTTCTTCTAAATGCACATAGTGTTAAACTGACTCCCAGTGGCTGATTGCTATAGCCACAGACTAATGACTCTCTCAGCCTTCCTGGGAGAAGCTGTTTTATGTAGATAGTCACCAACACAGAGATCTGTGGGCAGAGAACAAGAGGCTGTGAGATGCTGGAGTTTTCAGCTCTAAATGGGACATCTACACCCCCGCCCCAAGGCTCAGAGATCACTGTGGACGGAAGCAGAAAGAGAGAACCCAGGTGGTGTGCAACTACAAGAAAACAGTGTCTTCCGGGCATGGCAGGAAAGTGCTACATGCGAACTCACAGCGCTTGTGACAGCATACACAGCTGTACAAGCTCAAGCCGGAAAAACATCCCAGCACAGAGCAGGGAAGTGGGCGTGAAGTCCACTCCTAGCTGAGGAGCCACGGGTAATTGAGAAGTGAAATGATAAACATGCCTCTCTCTGCAATCCTCTCTGGCAATCTCTGCGGCTTATACTGCTAACAGGAAGACCTCGCTGAGAAGGGAACACGGCTTGCAAACTCCAAGTCTTCTCCAGAGGAACACAGCACACCAGTGTCTCACTGTCACAGCACTGTGGAAATTTTTGGAAAAATGGATGAGAAATGAGTAGAATTAAGGAGTATATGTTTACCTCACTAAACAAAGCATCATGAGAATTTGTCAACTCTAGGTATAGGCTCAGAAGAAGCAGTAGTACAGTAGGATCTTCCTTCCTTCCTTCCTTCCTTCCTTCCTTCCTTCCTTCCTTCCTT
>NW_026592938.1:0-8493 GCF_907164565.1 Psammomys obesus | reverse complement strand
CTTCCTTCCTTCCTTCCTTCCTTCCTTCCTTCCTTCCTTCCTTCCTTCCTTCCTTCCTTCCTTCCTTCCTTTCTCGCTTTCCTGTTGTTTTTCAAGACAGGGTTTCTCTGTGTAGCCTTGGCTGTCCTGGACTCCCTCTGTAGACCAGGCTGGCCTCGAACTCACAGTATTCCACCTGCCTCTGCCTCCCTGAGTGCTGGGATTACAGGTGTGGGCCACCACACCTGGCTACAAGAGGATATTTCTTATAGAGAAATTGCTTTATTATACAAATGGGATTTCGGTTTTCTCCAAGAGGAACACTCAAAAGAATCCAGGACAACAATGACAATACAAACGGCTGATTCTGTTCATGATGAAAAAGGAAAATAAAGTTTGTACTATAGGGGAACTAAAATGAGTCCTTTGGCTTTGTTGTCAATGAAGTAAAGTTGCGCAGTGCCACATTGTAGACCCACCAGCTGAACAAGAGTCTGGCAGACTCGGCAGCCCAACCATAGGAAAAGGAGGGCAACCCATCCCTCCCCACCACCTATCACATGATGGGTGTGGTGTGTGTGGGGGGGGGGAGCTGGCCCCTAGAGGAGCTACTGAGGTAACCTCTGAATCTTAAGCAGGTTAATTTCTCAAACCAGTTCATTCTCCTATGAGGTGAAGACAAGAATTGAGCCCATCTAAAAGAATTGCCTTGATTGTAGTATTAAATAATTTATGCTGGACAGAATGTAAGAACTCAGTAAATGATAGCTGTTCTTACTTGAGGTGGTTCTATGGGACCGGAATAAAGATGAGACAATAAACCATGGCCTCTATTGTTGTGCTTTGTTAGGGTACTTCCAGGCAGTGGGGGATAAGGCAGAGGCAGGACAAGCTAGGAAAAAGATGCAAAAATACTAAAAATGTTATATTCAGGCAGTTAGATAATTCAGAAAATCCAGTCACAGATGATTAGAATTTCATGAAAGCTAGCAAATCAAGATAGCATTTTAAAAGGTAACTATATATAATTCATTTTTTAAAAAAAAGAAAAAATGATTTAAAATGTCAATAAATACATACACCTAAAAATAAATTTGGTAAAGACTACACAGGACTTATCCTACACATAAGATATATTAAGACCATGTTACGGGGCTTGGATAAAGCATCTGTACAGAGAAGTAGTCCTGGTAAATCTAATGCTGTCAAAACAGCAGTGCTGCTTTTATATAGAAGGGGAAAAGGAAACACACAGAAGAATTTTACAGTTAATCAGGACAAATATATGTTTTTAATTACCACACAAAGATAATTTAGTCACCACTCCACTGCTCATTAAGAGCTCTACAACTGATCTGTTGAGAGAAATGGCACAGAAGAACGTAGAGAAATATATTTATGTATGAATGTTTTTCAAATATGTGGAAAAATATCTACATTATCCTTTAAAGGTGTTTTGAGATAATATGCTAGTGACTTGAACAGAACTTGTTTAATAGTGCTTTTCCATATATGTATGTATACATATATTAAACATGTATCAATGAAATTTTAGAATGAAGCTGTCTGTTTTGTCAGACTATTCTAACCATTAAATAAAGGAAAATCCCATGTAATATTTAAAGATTAATAATCTACATCCATTCATGAGGTGTGATGTCAAAGAAACCAGGAAACTTAGAAAAAGAAACATCTACAACACATATAACAGAACTTTAATTATACAAAGAGACAAGAGGACAAAAAGATTTTTATAGCTGGGTGGGAAAACATTCAAGAATTGTTTTCAAAATAATTTACTAAGGAATAAGGATAGTTAGTGAACAAAATATAAACTTTATTACAAATAAATGAGTAAGTGCCATGTGTGGACAATGTAATGGAGCCTGTGCCTGTGGAAACGGTGGCCTGGAGGAATTGTCCTCTCCAGAACTTCCTCAGAGTATAAACTGGTAAGAGCTTTCCAATGGAGTGTGAATATAGAGGTTGAAAGTGTTTGACGCCCATTCACCCAGCAAGTACACATTCAGGGAAGTTCTTTCTAGAAAAGAATAATCCCCTCCGAGTTATGTGAGCAAGAGTCAAGGGCCTCACCAAGCCCTTCGCCATGAATCCTGTGAAGGAGTTCCATGTGCTCAGGAAAATGTGGTTTGAGGAAAGATAGAAGGGCATGCCTCCATGCATATTTGTTAAAGGCTGACTGTTGAAGGTGGCCTTGATTTTATTTTTAAACCGTTGCCCACGATTATCCTAAATTGGGGTTGGCAAACAGTCCCTGCATAGGACCAGCCAGAAAGCGTTTCAGCATTCACAGGACAGTTGAGGTTTTCTTCTGCATATTCATCTTCACTTGTTATTAATAACTACTCAGAGGTCCACAAACCTTGTGATCTGTGCAGTTGCACAAAAGCAACAACTGAACGCTTGGCCTACTGCAGTCGCCAGTGCCTAGTAACGGATAAATAAATGTGTCAACTAGACTCTAATAGCAGTAATCTGTTGGTGAGGACCACTGTTTCCTTCTTAATTCCTTTCTATATTTTCCACATTTTCCACTGAAGGAAGGGACAGGAGGATTCCTGGAAGCTCACAGTAGAGCTAGCCTGTGCTACCAGACCGAGGCTCTGCTTCACTCATGGCAGGGGGTGAGGACCAACATCCAAAGGGGCCCTCCGACTTCTGCCTGGGTGCTGTAACGTGCAGGTGCACAAAAAGATGAAAGAATTAAAGTCCTGTGCAGGGCTGGCGATGAGACTCCGTGGTGGAGCAACTGCCCGGCAGGTAGGAAAGTCTAGATCCGGTCTCCATCTCTACAAAAGAAGTGGAGGAAGAGATGAATAATAAACTCTATACAAAGCTCAAAGGTCACATGCTCTCCAGTGGCTGTCTGAGCACAAATGTGCCTACACATGGGTATGCATGTCTGCGGGGCCTCCTGCCGATCCACTGGGTACGCCTGCTTCAGCCGCAGGCTTCTGAGACGGTGTATTGCTGTTGTGGCTGTGGTCTCGCCTCTCTCTTCTACGCCTTTCCCCCTCTCCCATCTTCCTTCTTCAGCAACTTTACTGAATCATAATTTCCACACCGTGAAATCTACCCCTCCTAAGTCCACATTCAACAATTTCGGCTACATTTACAGAATTTCTTAAACCTCCTTCGGTCACCCCCACCCTCATCTAAATCATCTAAATCTAGGTCTGGTAGCAAACCACTGAAGTGAAAGAATGAGTTAATTGTATGTATCCAAGTGCACAAACCGAGTGCACAGGACGCGAGACTGAAGGGCGGAAGGTGCGGCGATCCTTCAATGCAGACGTCGGACACTGAGCACGTGGCTGGAGAGCGGCTGCGTCACGGGGTGAACTCAGAGGAACGAAGTTCTGTTTTCCGCCAGTTCACAGTGCCCAAAACAAGAGCTGAACTTGTTTGATAATCAGTTTGTTCATGTAGCAATGCGTATGGATCTGGCTCCTGTTTAAATAGTGTGTGCTCGAGCCTTTTGTGGGTTCCAGAGCCGTTTAGGGCAGAGAGCCTGAGCTCTGGTTTGTACTCACTAATTTTTCCTGGGCTGATATCTCCAGTGAGTCTCATGATTGCTCTTTGGCACCAGTATCTGGAGACAATGCTTGAATACAGTTTGCTCGATAAGAATATAATTGGTTGTTGAAAAAAAAAGTAAGGATGTGAATTTTAAGTTTTCTATAAAAAAAAAACAATACTGATACAAGGTCATCAATATGTATTATTTTAACTTCTATTAAAGTTTTTACGTTCATTGCAAAGTTTTTATAAACCATCAGGAATTCAATAAAAGATCAAAGGGCTTAATAAAACATTAACTTCACAATCTATAAGTACTATTTCACTTTCGTTTACTGTTACATACTTAAGGTTATACCACTTTTCTATGTGGCTATGAAGTCTTTTATTATGTTTGAGTTTAACATAAACTTTCTTTACTGTGAAGGAATATAATAAGCTACTTTTTGTGTTACTGGGAACCTACTTAATATTTCAATAGTCCAGGAATGAGATTGATGAGTTCGTATAGCCTTTGGCCAGGGAACCTGAGCCACCACTACCAACAACCCTCACAAGAGTTAAGTCTGTTCAATACATCCTCCTTGGTTTTAAGCATTAGGTTTCATTGCTGTAAACACATATCCCAAACAATCAGCTTACAAAGAGAAAAGGCTTAGTTTGGCTCGGAGCTTCGGAAGCTCTATTCTGTGGTTGACATCTAGCAGCGACATGTTAAGGTGGGAGCCGTGTCTGAGCAAAACCCCTCAGCTCAAGGCTGGGAAGTGAAAGACGAGAGGAAGAAATCAAGCTCCCAGGGCTCTTTGTGGGCACACCCACAGTGACTTAACTTCCTCCTACCGGGCCACGGTCCCAATAACCTGCCAAGACACGACACAAGTCAGTAACCATGGCTTCAGCATAAGCATAGGGACTTTTGGGGGACACTGATCCAGCCATGTCATTGGTCGCAGTCTAAGGTCGCTTGAGGTTTGTGACTGCCTTGTCTAGCTCTGGAGTTGAATCTCTGGCCACCAGACCCATGTTTTGTCCTAGCATTTGCGAATGATTCATAGAATCCAAGAAAAGTCCTGTTGGTCTTTTCTCCCGTGCACACTTCCAGCATCATTACATCTTTTCTTCCTCTGTCTTGTCCCCACTTACTCCGCCAAGTGTGCTTCTCTGGGAAATCCCCATTTACCCTTCAAAATTCTGCTTGGATACCTTGGAAGCCGTCCCTGGTTAGTGTGCAAATAGATCCAGCATGATGTTTTCTGTTATTGTCTTGAGGAATTAGGGGTACTATTTTTGACCCAAACACGGAGTTCTATTGTCCAAGCTCTCCCTCTATGTGGTAATAATTTATTTACACGTCTGTCTCCCGTCTGAAACCCGCGCTCCTTGATGGAAAGTTCCATCAGTCTTACACTCTACCTGCTGCATCCTTGGAATTTATAAACTTCTTCAATGGCAAGACATGAGCAATGCATTTCACATTTTAAAATATGGGCTGAAGTTATTTTACAAAGTCTCGGTATTTTTTTTATCATCACAAAACAAAAGGGAAAAAAAAGCAGAAAAATTGGACCGTCTGGTCACTGCCAATGACCACAGCATCGTCTCCTGGTTATATCTGACCGGCAATGGTTGGGCCATGGAATATTCTGGAAAACATAACCATTAGAGACATGAAAATCACTATTGTGTGTCTCTTGGTAGTTAAAGTGGATGAGCTGTCCTAATGTACTTGATATCCTGTGGAATTCACTGAATACGAAGATCCATGTTGCAGTGTCCTATCAGGGCACATTTGCAAAGCGAACAGTTTTCTGTGACAGCATTTGTTGTTGGGCCAAGAGAGAGCTTTTACCTGCTTCATTACTCACAGTTGATTACGTTGTTACAAATTCAATGTATATTTATAAATTTATCAAAATCATAGACTTCGGTTTTCACACTGAGGTTCGACTTGAGGTCGAACTCACATTCAACTTCAGAAGCAAGTCACCGCACAGTAGTCACACGTAGGCTGAGAGTCTTGGGAAGCTAGCCAGTTCTCTCTAGTCTCCAGAGTATAGCTATTTTCTAAAGATACTCCCTGTTTCACCAGTAAGAATAATCACTGAGGACTCTCCCCCTTAAGGTGTTATTTTGATCTTGGGAATTAAGCTGTAATTGAGCATCTGAGAAAGATTCTGCTATAAATGTTAATGATGAAGCCAGCTTTTCTAATGAACTTCAGCTGGTGAGGGGGCAGAAGGCAAGAAAGAGGCAGGATGGTTGTACAGGGAGGAATATAGCATCCCACCCCCAATCCATGTGGACATAGAACTTTAGAATGCAGTTTTTAAAAAACCATATATTTGTGCATGTAATTTGTTAAATGAAATCACTCTTGACTTTGGCAAGTGCTACAAATGCAGCAATGACTGTAGGAACAGGGAGAACACAGAAGGCAACCATGACATGAAAGCTTGAGTTTGGGATTTTGCCTCTCAAGCCAAGGGGTACATACGGCAGGAAGCTGGAAAAGATGAGCAGATCCCTCTTCAGAGCCTGCATGGGGAGGAGGTTCTTCCCAACACCTCCATTTTGACCTTCAAGTCTCGAAAAAATGTCACAATATCCTTTTCTATTGCCCTAAGCAAGCAGGTGGGAAGCCGTCGGTTGTAGCAGCTACAAAAGGCTCGTACTGGCTGCATGGTTTTCATGCAATAATCATTTACCATATACGGTCTGTTGACTCTGCACCTGGGTCTTCAGGGACAACTAAAGCACACCTGTGGAGCCAGCGTGCTGTTCATGCCATTGTCGAAAGGTACGTAGGTGGGTGGAGTTGAAGGATGAGAGCTTTTTCCCCAAAGGGCAAACAGTGGGTAAGATTGTCCAAGTGTGTAGGACTGTGGCTGCCGTAAAGGATGACAGGAAGACGATGGGAAAGGGAACACTACGAAACACTCCTAGGGAAGCATCCAAGCTCTGAGCTCTGAGAGGGCCTGGATGGACCGGATGACAGGGTGTGTCCAGCTCATAAAAGCTGAAAGGTCAGCGGCACAAAGTGGCACAGGTCCTACAACCAGAGATGCTATCTACTAAGACTTCTCAGGATCTGATTAATATCCTGGACTTTCCCCAAGAGCAGTCGCAGATCTGCTGAAGTTTTTTGTTTTTGTTTTTTTTGGAACCTCGTAGGTTCAGAGTCACTGCAAAGTGTTCAGTCTTGTACTGCAAGGTGGGGTGATGGTGGAATGGAGGAAGGCGGCAGGGGATGATGCATGCCCTGTGTCTCCAGAGTCCATGTCATGCAGCAGAGGCTGAGAGAGCTGACGGGAACTGAGCTACATCAGTGATGCAGATGCGATTGGACTTGACCTTTGGGAAGGAATAAAATAGAAGAATGCCAGGTTATATATATATTATATATATATAATATATATATATATTTTTTTTGTTGGGTGGAAGAACTAGAAAATGAACACATTCTACAGAATCACTAAGCCTTTATCTTCTTCTAGATTGCCCATGTTTGACGCATCAATTTAGACTTGTAAAGTTGGTCATCAAGCACCCAAACTCAACACATTCTACGATATGAAGACACAGATTCAAAGCTGTCACAATTAAGTTGTATCTGGAGAAATGAGATTAAAAAGTAACACATAGAGAAAAAAGTAGAAAGAGAAGAGAAAGGCTACCAACCATGGGTGTTGGTAAAAGATACAAAATCTACATTTACTATTGGTTGGAGATTGAGGAGGAAGATGAAAAGGAAGAGGAGATGGGGAGAGAAGGAACTTAAAAAGGAAGGGAAAGAACCTATGTTTTTTTCCTGATTCTTTCTTTCCTGGTAATATCTAAATTAATGTATTGCTTTTCTTTACAGATTATTTATAGTATCAACTGCTTGCATCTCACCAAGCATGTAGCAGTTTTCATTCCAGGAATAAAAAACAAATTAAGAGCCAATCTGTAAAAAACTAATGTTCACTTTATTTATTATAAAGCGTATATCGCATATTGTCGCCTCTTTTCAATTCAAGGCAATAACATAGTTGTTAAAATATAGTCTAATCTAATAGTTATGTATTGAGTTATGTTTTTTCATCATAACATTTTTTTGTTGATTCTCTGGGAATTTTACATCACACATCCTGAGCACACTCACTTCCCAGGCCTTCCATGTTTGACCCCCAACCTTTTTGACCTTCCCACCAAAAAGTAAAAATAAGAATAAATAGGGGAAAATAAATAGGGGAAAACGTCCACTCTGTGTTATCTATGTACTCATTGAAGCATGTTCAGACTTTCAGCGGCCTGCCCTTAAAATAGAACTGAGTCCTTTCCCCTCCTACACCCCCAGTCCCAGAAGCCATCAATTGTTGAGAGCTACATTTCAGCATCTTGACAGAGTTCTCTTCTGCAGCTTCCTGTCCAGGTTGTTACTTTTTTATAGGGTAGGGGTTGTCACAGAAGCCTTCCATGTCCCTCTCACTCAACTGTACATCTGCAGCCAGGTATATACCAGAGCAAAAGTAGCCTCCTTGCTCTTCGCAGCCAGCGGAGCATGGCTCATGGGCTTCCGTACAATTTCTGTTGACAGCATAGGCCAGGAACAAGGCTGCCAGCTGCAGTAGGACCACAGATCCAGACAAGGCCCTCAGAGGCAGCCTGGACTGCAGATATCACCGTGGCCTCAGGCAGGTGCACAGGACACTCACATCAATATGGTCCGCAGCTGCAGCACGGCCAGGGTACACCAACATGTCCTCTGGCTGCAGCACAGATCACAGACATATGCATGGCCTTTGGTGGTAGCACAGGTCATGCTCATCAACACAACCATGACTGCAGTAGGGCCCTGGACCCAGATGTGGCTCTCAGCAGGAGCACAAACCCAGACATCACCACGGGCATATATTGAAGAAGTCAAGCAGGTCCTCTGCCTTCCTTCCTTCCTTCCTTCCTTCCTTCCTTCCTTCCTTCCTTCCTTCCTTC
>NW_026592937.1:0-3842 GCF_907164565.1 Psammomys obesus | reverse complement strand
TAATTAACAGTCTTTCTTGTATTGCCATTAGGGAACAGACCCCCCCCCAAGTATGAGCATGTTCACCCATCTAGCATTTAAAGTACCCCAATATGCTCCCCTGAATTCTCAGGAGAGAAAAATGTTGGTACTTACATTGCATCAAGACTACCCTTGATTGTAGTAGATTGGGTACGAATGCTTTCAGAGAGCAAATTGCTTCTTTAGTGCCACCAAAAGACTATTCTGTGATTAATGATAACATATGTCTTACGTAGACTCCCGGATTTGGCAACTTTGATTTCTAGAAAACTCCATGTACTTTCTTGCAGCTTGCTGTTAGCACTAACGACAGCTTACTCCTATGGAGAACCTATTCTGTACAAAGTCACATCTTATTTATTTCTTTTGGTGAGTGCATGAAGAGGCTCCTAAGATGATCCCTCACCTGACAGGAAGAAGCAGGCCTGCAGAGCTCTGCTAAGCACAGCACAGCCGGCACAGCAGGCAAGCATTCATTAGCAGGTATCCTGTCTCCAGAAGCTGAAACCTGGATAGGGGCTCCAGAGTTCCACACGATCTGCCGCCCACACAGCTTTAGAATAGTGCAGCATTTTCCGAGTGTTAGAAAGAGTTGACGTTTAAGAAATGTGATTTATCTAGAAGACAGTGTCTTCACCCCATAGGAATTAGTGTCCTTTTTGTGAAATTATTGGCCTTAAAGAATGAACATTGTGGTTTTTATGCAAAATATTCCAGCCATAGAATTCTGAACATTGATGCTGTTAATACTTACCAATTATTTTGTGGCTGTTGCTGATAGGAGTACATAATTAAGGCCTTGTTATTTGTCTTAACTCACACACTTTCTAGTCATTCATATCAAGGTGTTTGTTAAAAATATCATCTAGACACCGCTATGGGAGGCTCCAGTTTGTCTGTACGGGACTCACTTGTTTTGTTTTGTTTTGTTTTGTTTTGTTTTTTTCAATATGTCTACAAGATTTCCTATACTGGCAAGAACCCACAGTCAGATTTGGAAGGAAACAGGGATGATCTCCAATTCCCATATGTAGAAGAGAAAGCAGAATTTTGGAGAGACCACGTGACTTGTTCTTGGTCATCTGCAGTTAGTAATTCAGACTCATAGACTCATAGTCTATGGCTGGTGAGAAACTGATTGAATTGAATGACTGCAAGGCACAGAGTCTGGGTCCTGCTTATAAATGTGTGCCAGGGTAAAATACGTCAGCCAAGCATAGCGCTCAATTATTTAGTGACTCCATCGATGTTGTGCTGGGCATCTTATTAATTATCATTATTACTGCAGTAGCGGAGATTGAGTCCAGGGCCTCAGTATGTGCCAGGGAAACAGTCTACCATAGATCTAGAGCCCTTTTTCCCATTTTACTTTTTAATTGGAGATCGGGGCTCACTAAGTTGTCCAGGCTAGATTTCAACTTGTGATTCCCCAGGATCAGCTTCCCTAGGAGCTTGGAATAGAGGCTTGGCCACCAGTTTGGACCTACAGTAAGTACTTTGTACTATCTACTCTTCCAGCGTGCACGGCCGCCCCACACTTTAACATACAAGATCTAGATAGAACTCCGCTAACTTGTCTGAAGTCACAGAAGTAGCAAATGGCTCTTGGGAATTCTGAACCTGGGGTTGTGTGTCTCGAAGCCAGGTTCCTTTCAGCACAGTGTGCTGTTTAGCATTTGGGGAGATGAAGGTGGGTTTTGCTTCCAGAGAAGGTTGACACGTTGAAAGAGAGTGTGAAGATCTGGAAGCCTGGTGCCCTTTTTCAGCTCCGTGGAGTGACAGGACAGAGAGTATATTGCACGACGGTGCTTGCTCGCTTACAGTGTAAATAGTCTGTACCTTCCATGGTAGCTCTTTGGTATTTTAGACCTATTGATCAGGTGATTCTTCTGACTAGGTACTTTGCTTTATGAGTTGTGTCAATGTCCGGCGGTAACTCATTTTAGCAAAACGACATGTCTCTTCCCTGCCAAGCAGAATGTAATGAAACATGACTCATCAGAAAAGCAACATGACACATCAGAAATAAACGCTCATGACTACTGATTTAGGTAGCTAATAAAGGCAAGCACATTGTATTATTCATGTCTAAATGATATTCATGGATAATTCAGTATACCCAAATCCCCAGAGATGAAGCTTCTAAGCCAAAGACACCAGTTCTGTAGACTTTGCTAAATCAAACCAGATGTGCTGTGAGACACATTTTTATCAAAAGCTTTGCTTTATAAATAGGCTTACCACCCAGACTCATTTTCAGATCTAACAGCAGAACTCGGAACACATCCTGGGCCCTGTTTGGGGTATTATAAGAAACAATCTGTTTTGGAGAACCAAAGCTTTTCATTAGATTTCTCCCTCTGAACCAGCTGCTTTTTTAAAAAGCCTTCATTTTAAAGCATGGGTCCAAAGACATTATTAAAGAGTAGAGGGAAGAGGCTCTGTCCAGCAGGCAGGTTCCAGCCATGTGCCTAGTGACAGGGGACCCACTTGTGTTGATAATTAACATGTCCATGATATTCAAGAGCCCAGGCCTTCCTTGAGGATGGCCTGGCTGCTCCCAACACAAATAAACCTCTTGCCTTGGGGAAGACAGACCATTGGCTTAGCAAGCACTTCCCAAGCCCAAGTCGATGTTGCCAGGAAAGCATTGGGATTGTCCCCTTCATTCTGGGTTTGAAAGGACACAGTCACACTGGTCACTCTTCTAAGTACTGCATGGTGTTCCTTGCAAAATGAAACTTCAGATGAGACAGAGCAGAGATGTGACATGACATAAGCGGTAGAGAGGATACATGATGACAGGCGCAGTGAGCTGGCTCAGTGTGAAGAGCTCTGCTGTTCCAAAGGACCTGAAGTTGTTTCTCAGCAGCCAGCCAGGCTACACAGCTCACAACCTCCTCCCAGACACCCACCCACACATGGCATACACCGGCATAGACACACAGACACACGTGAAAAGTAAAATCTATAACAAACAGAGACTGACTTCCTGACTTTCTAGGATGGCTATGAGACTTGCAGATAACAATTGTTCAATAAATATAAGCCATTTGGATAAATTTTAAAAATACTGTATAAAGTAAATGTGGGGTTTTCTAAGAAGTCGACACTCCCCCAGATTTTCACATAAATGGGTACAAATATTTATGCATTCCAACTATTTTAGTGATTACCTGGGGACACCAAGCTAAGAATAATGGCTCCATGGGGCAGATCCTCCAGTCCATGAGAAAGAAACAGAGTTCTCAGTGACGATCTCCCACCACTGTTTTTGCTGTATTGTTTGAGACAGGGTTTCACTGCACAGCCCAGTTCACGCACGTCGTACTCAGGATTCTCCTGCAATAACCTCCTATGAGCTGAGATTACAGGCGCTCTCTGCCACGCCCAACCCTTGATTTAGTCTTTTGATTCATAATTTGAAAACTATGTTTTACTGTTTAAATTGCCACTAGTAACTGTATTTACAGAACCCATGATAAGAAGCTATTTAGTGAATCTAAGAAGACAATTTACCCTTCAAGGATTTTTATTTATTTATCCTATTTGTAGACTTTTTATAAAGTCTGGCACATAGTAGACATTATGAAATATTTTAAAATTAATTAATGGGTAAATTTTTCCCCTGTTTAAGAGAAGAGTAAAAAGTAGGATGCTGCTTATTAGATGATGGATCCCTTAGCTTGAATTTCTTACCAGATCATTACATCATGTTTGAAAAAGCCATTTGAAAATTTTATATAGGATCCAGAGCCACAGTTTTTTATCTATTTGTGTGTGTGTGTGTGTGTGTGTGTGTGTGTGTGTGTGTGTGTGTG
>NW_026592936.1:0-6123 GCF_907164565.1 Psammomys obesus | reverse complement strand
TTCCTTCCTTCCTTCCTTCCTTCCTTCCTTCCTTCCTTCCTTCCTTCTTTTCTTCCTTCCTTTTTTCCTTCCTTCCTTCCTTCCTTTTTTCCTTCCTTTCTTCCTTTCTTCCTTTTTTCCTTCCTTCCTTCCTTCCTTCCTTTCTTCCTTTTTTCCTTCCTTCCTTCCTTCCTTTCTTCCTTTTTTCCTTCCTTCCTTCCTTCCTTCCTTCCTTCCTTCCTTCCTTCCTCCTTTTCCCTTTTTTATCCTTCCTTCCTTTTCTTCTTTCTCCCTTCTTTTCCTTCTTTTCTTACTTTCCTCCTTCTTTCTTTCCTTCCATTCTTCCCTCCTTTCTTTCTTTTGTTTACTCTTCCCCTTTTCCTCATTTCTCCCCTCTTTTTCCTTCCTTCTTCCATCCCACTCTTCCTTCCTTCCCTCTTTTCTCTCTTTCTTCTGTTCATCCATTCTTCCTGTGGTGCTAGGGACTGACCAAGAACCTCTTGAGTTCCTGATTGGGGCCTTGGTCCTTAGGCATCTGGAGACAAGAGTGTTCAGAATCCACTGTTGCTTACAAAAGTAAGCCCCACTCTCCTTGCATTCCTTAGTCTCTCTCATCTGGTTCTGAATCCAACTGAGGCCTAGAGGAGCTTTGGGAGACCCCTAAAATAAAATTAATATGACTTTATTATTTTATGCCTTTGAGAGGAAATAATATCCCAGATAGTTACTGACCTTGTCAACTTAATATCAGAACACAATACAAAAAAAAAAAAAAATTAAAGTCAGATTTTTCTTACTCTTACTACATATAATCTGATTGGCCTAAACTTACTGTATAGGCCAGGCTTGCCTCAAACTCAAAAACAACCACCTGTCTCTGAGTCCCAAGGCTGGGATTAAAGGCATGCTAGTACGTGCCCAGCTCAGATAAAATTTTACCCTAAATAAATGTATATATTTTGTTGATTTTTATATTTTGATAGCTTATATTTTGACATCTTGGGGAAAAGCTAATCAAATATTATTGCTTCATGAACTAAAGCGAATAAGCACAATGCAGGCACAACATAAAATGTGCAATATAATTTAATTTACACCATGAAAGGAGTATTTCCTTTTAAATACCCAAGGACTGAACTATGAAAGAAACCCTATATTAGTAATTACATCATATTGTTCATATAAAAATGTCTTATGTATCAACAAAGCACTGTGCACATATAAACTGTAAGCTCTTCTTTTGATTATAATTTTTCCGAATAAAACACTCTTCCTCTCTCCTCACCTAAGCAGTTCACACATCTGGAGGTTACAGATAATATCAAGAAGCCTCTGTCAAGTAGATATTAATGTATTATCTTTGTCTCCCAACTTGCATCCCTTGACAATGGGAAATGGGTGCCATTTCCTCAACTGTAATTATACTCTGCCCCTCTACCTCACAGCGCTTTTCCTGGAGCTGATATATAAGAAGAAGGTGCTGGTGGCCATTTAACTTACTAGAATTTACCTAAAGGAGCTGAGAGAAAGAACTTAACTCTTAGAATAATTGGTTTTCCCTATACCAGATGAAAAATGTACAATGGAGTATGTTTGAAATGAAAATCTTTGCAACAAAAGTAATTCATTAGAGGAAACATAAAATACACTATAAGACTGAAATTATCCAAGTCTTTAGGGAAAACTTACAAATTGTTGACCTTTTGTTTTAAAGTAAAAAGCTTTTGACAGCTACACGCATGCGAGCGTGTGTGTGTGTGTGTGTGTGTGTGTGTGTGTGTGTGTGTGTGTGTATGTGTGTGTGTGTGTGTGCATACACATGCCAAGACATATGTGTGGAAGTCAGAGGAAAACTCATGGAAGTCAGTTTTCTTCCAATACGTCACCTCCAGGAATAGAACTCAGATCTTGTTTGAAGCAAGCACCTTTACCTGCTAAGCCATCTCACCAGCCCATTCCATTCCTTTACCCCTTTATAACGTAAATACTATTTATTCCATTATATAACTGCATCGGGTTTGTCCACTCACCAGCTGATAATTACTAGACTTGTTTCCATCTTCTAGTTCTTTGAATAATCTCCCAGGAGCAGTCCATATGTGCATTCTACATGGACATATGCTTGCAGTTCTCTTGTGTATATACTTAGAAGCGGAACTGCTGAGCCTTATGGTGACTCTCTAGCATTTTTAGGGACTGTTAAATTGTCCAAACTACTTTACATACTGTACTAGTTTCAATTCTGTTGCTGTGATAAAAATACTCTAGCAAAAAGGGACTTAGTGGAGAAACTGCTTATTTTATCCCACTATTCTAGTTTATAGTTCATTATTGTGGGGAAATCAAGGTGGCAGGAACTTGAGGCACCCAGTCCCATCACCTCCACTGTCAAGAGTAGAGAAAATAAAGGCTTGCATGCTGCTCGCCTGGGCTCAGCTCCATTTCTCTCATCAAGTCCCCTGCGTAGGGAATGGTATTGTCCACAGTGGGTTGGGTCTTCACACATCAATTAGTGTAATTAAGACAATTTTCTACAGAAAAGTCCAGGTGAGACTCTCTTTCCTATGTGATTCTAGGATATTTCAAGTTAACAATTAAAGCCAACCATCACATACCATTTTACATCATTACCAATGGTTTGTACAGGTCCCAATTTCTCCATACCTTTGGGAACAGTTGTTCAAGTTTTTAATTATAACCATGCCATAAATAAGAAGCAGTTTCTTATTGTCATATTATTCAGACAGGATTTTGCTGTGTAGCCAAGGATAGCCTCAAGCTCCGGTCTTCCTACTCTGCCTCTTCAATGCTGGGATTTCAGGCATTCATATCTGTTTTTGACTGTTACTGTTATTTTAATTTGATTTCTCTGACTTATAATTTGTTCAACATACTAATAATAAGCATTTCACATATATTATTTGAGACTCTTTAATGTGTTCCAAGCATTATTTACTTTTATTCTACATCTCTCTAAATGCAAACTAGCACATAGCATGGATGCAGTGATATAAAAAGATTGGGTGCGTGTTTGATGTCTAGCAATATTATCCTTTGAACTCTTTAACAGAAAGCCCTAAATAACTATTGTATATTATAACTATTCCTCTTAGGGATTCCAAACACGTTGATGGATATGTATATAAAAATGTAAAAACATGGATTCTTTAGACATGTTTTTAACCATTAAAATATCTGTATATTGAAGAAGAGCTTATTTCAGCTTTATTTTTCCCCTCATAAATCAAATGCAGACAAGGAATGTGTCTGGGCTCTTCATGGGAACCAAGTTTAACTCAGATTTGTTGGGAGCTGCTTCAGTCGTGTTGATTGTAAGGCCAGACCTCTCAGAGTTGATTTTGTGGAAAGCAGAGGAAGACACACATCTCACACAGGCACCTGTTTTCTGAAATTAGAGATCTGTGAGTGATACCAGCCTCTTCTTCAGGGTATGTTCCTTCCTGGGTGTCAGATGCTGTTTATCACACCACAGATTTTGCTATCTGTGAGGATCTAGGTAAAATGGTTTTTCAGAGCTTAAGGAATTTCTGCCCATCTAAGTATTTCCTTCCACGTAGCCAGCTCAGTTCTCAGAGTTCAGGGAGTTAGAGAAAAGCACAGCCACGTATGCTCACCATAACCAGCCCTGTGATGACTTTTCAACTTCCTGTGTGAAATCATCTATTCTTCCAGCAAAGTCCCAATAGATCTCGTGTTTCTGATGTTGACATGCCTCATGTGGACACAGACAATTTCTGCAGGAGGTGAAATGAGAAGCTGGGAGAAGCCATAAGAAAAATTTCAGGTGAGAACTCTTTTTGTCAATGTGATTCAGAAGTCGAAAAAAAAAAAAAAGTGCAGGCACATAGTGATGGAGGCAGATCATTTGTTATAACTTTAGGAATCAGTGAAATAATTATGTACAGATTTACACATACAGTGTTCATTAGAGTATTGTTTATGATATAGAAAACCTCATAAAGAACCAAATAGTCAAATAAAAAACTGATCTAGCAAATTGTGGTCCATACATATTTACCTGTGATGAGGAGCCAGGCATTAAAGCAATCTTATAAAGTCAATATACATAATAGAGAATAATGTCAAGATACATGAATTTTAAAACTATATCAGTTATGAGTATATACCGTGTGTGTCTTTCTGCTTCTGGGTTACCTCATTCAAGATGATCTTTTCTAGTTCCTATTGGCCTGCAAATTTCATGATTTTCTTGTTTTTAATTGCTAAGTAGTATTTCATAATGTAAATGTACCACAGTTTCTGTACCAGTTCTTCAGCTGAAGGACATCTGGGTTGCTTCCAGCTTCTAGCTATTATGAATAGAGCTGCTATGAACATGGTTGAGCAAATGTCCTTGTTGTATACTTGAGCATATTTTGGATATATGCCTAGGAGTGGTATAGCTGAATCTTGAGGTAGCACTATTCCCAATTTTCTGAGAACGCACCAGATTGATTTCCAAAATGGTTGCACAAGTTTATATTCCCACCAGCAATGCAGGAGGATTCCCCTTTCTCCACATCCTCTCCAGTGTGCATTGTCACTTGAGCTTTTTATCTTAACCATTCCGATGGGTGTAAGGTGAAATCTCAGGGTCATTTTGATTTGCATTTCCCTGATGGCTAAGGACGTTAAGCGTCTCTTTCGGTGTTTCTCTGCCATTCGATATTGCTCTATAGAGAATTCTCTGTTTAGCTCTGTACCCCATTTTTAAATTGGATTACTTGGTTTCTTCGTGTTTAACTTCTTGAGTTCTTTATAGATTCTGGATATAAGCCCTCCATCAGATATAGGGTTGGTGAAGATTCTTTCCCAATCTTTAGGCTGTGGTTTTGTTCTGATGACAGTGTTCTTTGCTTTACAGAAGCTTTTCAGTTTTATGAGGTTCCATTTATTGATTGTTGATCTTAGAGCCTGTGCTGTTGGTGTTCTGTTCAGGAAGTTGTCTCCTGTGCCAGTGAGTTCAAGGCTCTTTCCCACTTTTTCTTCTAACAGATTTAGTGTGTCTGATGCCCCCACCAAGGACCATGCATGGAGAGGACAAAAAACCCTGGCTCAGATGTAACCCATAGACTCAGTATCCAAGTGGAGTCCCTAGTAATGGGAACAGGGACTGTCTCTGACATTAACTCAGTGGCTGGCTCTTTAATGACCTCCCCCTGATGGGGATGTAGCCTAGCCAGGCCACAGAGGAAGACAATGCAACCAGTCCTGATGAGACCTGATAGGTCAGAGGGAAGGGGAGGAGGACCTCCCCTATCAGTGGACTAGGGGAAGGGCACAGGGGGAGAAGAGGGAAGGAGGGAGCCATTGAGATGAGACAAGGGATGAGGCCACAGCTGGGATACAAATTGAATAAATTGTAATAAATGATAATAATAAATTAAAAAATTTAAACTATATCAGAAAACTGATACATACACATGTAGGGGAGAATATTGAATTCTCAGTGATTTTATAACACTTTTTAAAGATGTCTTTATTTTGTGTATATGAACACTGTTTTCATGCTCAGCAGAAGAGGGAATCAGATTCTATTACAGATGGTTGAAAGCCACCATGTGGTTGCTGGGAATTGAACTCAGGTCCTCTGGAAGAACAGCCAGTGCTCTTAACCACTGTGCCAACTCTCAAGCCCTTCCAAGTAACAGTTTTGAAGTATGTGTGAATTAGGGTGGCTGGTGGAGAATGCTGGGGAAGTTTTGTTGCTTAGCCTTGTAGTGTTCTCACACTTTCTCAGCCCCTGCTCTGGTCCATGAGCAGAGTGGCCAATCTAATGGCAATGTCAGCTCTGCAGTCTCTTCTCTCTCAGCTCAGGACATTTTCTCCCTATAGTAATATCTCTGAAGCAGTTCACCAAACACACAATACTGCTCAACCTCGTCTGTAGCTGTTAGGCAAAAGTGTTCCAACCCGCTATATCATATCAGAGTCATGATTCTACCCATTTCCTCCAATTTAGCTTTACCCGATAATGAACCCAAACTTTAAGATCTGTATCTGGCATAGAGAACTCAACTGCTTTTTTAATTGGCCCCAACAAACAATAGACATTTAAAAATGAGAGAAATACCATATATATATATATATATATACACATACATACATACATGCAAAGGACAC
>NW_026592935.1:0-3780 GCF_907164565.1 Psammomys obesus | reverse complement strand
AAGAAAGAAAGAAAGAAAGAAAGAAAGAAAGAAAGAAAGAAGGAAAGGTTCCCAATAGGCTGATGCATTTGAACAGCCCAGTAGGTGGAGCTGTTTGGGGACATTACAGGGCTCTTAAGGCAGCCTTGCTGGAAGAAGTATGCCAGTGGGGTAGGCTCTGAGAGTTGGTAGGCATGTTCCACTTAGAGTTCACACTTTGCTTCCTACAAACAGATAAACATATCTCAGCGGCCTGTTCCTGCACTGAAGACTTCCCCCTCATTAAGAACCTCCAGACCCCTGGAGCTGCTGGCCAGAATAAATTCTTCCTTTTGGCCACGGTATGTTTATGACAGTGATGGAAAAGTGACTAAAGCAGATATCAGGTCTTTACAAACTGGGATTAAGCGACCTTCTGATCTACACATACAGTAGTTTGGTAGATACTGATGAATCCATGCTAAATTTTATAGAGAAATATTAAAAGGAATAAAGTGAGAGAAGCAAGAACACAATCTCAATGCTTACTTTAAAGCTCACTTCGAAGAAAACCTTGTAAGAGTATACTACACAGTAGACATACAGATCAAAAAAACTAAGCAAAGAGACCAGATGTGCGCTTGTACCCACAGGTCAACCGATTCACACTTGTCAAAGCTGTCATAAAAGTGGCTGAAGACATAATAGTACTTTCAAGAAATAAGGTTAATATAAAATAAATAAGCAAATAAACTTGAATTCCACCTTACATGACACAAAAATGTAGTTACATAGAATAAATATAAGCCTATATGGAAATGTTAAAATTATAAAATTTCTAAAACAGTATGGTGAAACCATCATAAAAGACAAAAGCATAACTCATATATGACAATATTGATATATTGCATTTAATTTAACTTCATCAAAATTAAAAGTTCTGCAGTAAACAAGACACTTTTTAGCAATGAGAAGGACAAGCTTCCTTCTATAATATCATCTCTCTATATCTCTATAATTATCTAACAATATAAAAATAATGAAACCATCAATGGAACCATGGAAACATTGCTAATGAGAACTAAATTCTTACAGCCTACAGCCTGTTCTCATGCAATCCAGAAACTACATATATTATACATACATACATACATACATACACACAGAGAGACATATACAGACTCATAGTTAACTAGTTTGGAAGATCAAAACCATAAAAGCCAAACACTGTATGCCATAGAATGACAGAAAACAAAAGCTTGATGATAACAGTTATTGGTAAGATAGTGCAGCAACTTGGATTCCACACAGAGTGAGGATGTAAACTATTATCAAGTAAAACACACACATATCTCAGCATGTCCATTCCTGAGCACTGTCAGAAGATGGATCTATTAACAAAAAGATGCGTCTAACTTTCACTTCCTGGCTATTAAATATTCTAATACATCTAATATGTCTATCAGATTTTCTTCTTTCCTGATTCCTGTCCTAATTAAACTTTTTACACCCCGCCCAATACTCATCAGTTTATTGCTTGAAAACCAACTTCTCAAAACTGGAATGCTTTATCCTTAACTCAAACCCCATTGCTGCCCCACAGCACCTGTGTTCATCTAACACATTGGTCATCACACTTTTTTTTTAATCCATGCCCTGCTTATTAGCAAGATTCAAAAGGGGAGTGGCTAGTTTCTTTGCCAGGGGTTAAGTCTTGAGTGCCTAGCATAGTTTCTGTTTAAAACGATGGGAGATTTTGAGGAAATGATATCTTTTGCAAACAGCATGCTGTTAACAATGAAATAAATGTAAAGTCAACACATATTTCCCTTAGACATATGTAATAATTAACAATATCAGTAGCTGGAGTAGAGTAGTGAGAGGTAGACAGAGAAAGGAAGGTGGTGAAGAAAGACTTTCTAGTACTCATTTTGACTGGTTCCAAGAATGAGTCAAGATATTCTTTTGGTCACCATAGTTTCATTTAAAAAAACAAAAAAGTCAGAGTAATCAAGAAAGTGTAAGTCTTTTCAAGCTGAATTTATAATCTGGGCATGTGATCAACATAAGACAGAGCAATTTGACTTCTCTTGGGTGATAAGGACTGCCCTTGTCAACTTGATGCAATCTACAGTCAGCTCAGAAGAAGGAACTGCAGTAAAAGAGTTCTCTCCATCAGATTGGTGTGTCTAATGATGGATGTGTATGAGAGTCAGGCCACTGGGTAGATGCTCCTGCCCTGAACAAGAAAGCTAGCTGAACACTGAACCTGTGTGTGTGTGTGTGTGTGTGTATACATGTTTCTGTGCAAATACATACCCATTTGTGTACATTTTTATGGGTGCCACAGATAGATGCTGGGTGTCTTTTCTCAACCATTCATCACACTACTCTTTTGAGACATAGTTTCATACAACATGGAACTCACCAATTCACCTAGATAAGCTAGCTGGCAAGAGCCACGCGTTCTCCAGCCCCTGCCAACAGAGCCCTGAGACTGCAGGTGTGTACCACCACACTTGGTTTTATGTGATGCTGAGACTCGAACCCAGGACTTTGTGTACCTTAGGCTAGCAGTCTACCAACTGAGTTACATCCTTAGCTCTCTCAATTTCTAAGGTTGGTTTTATCCCAGTGGTTCTCAATGCTGTGACCCTTTAATACAGTTCCTCATGTTGTGGTGACCCCCAAGAATAAAATTGTTTTCTTTGCTGCTCATAGCTGTAATTTTGCTACTGTTAATCACAATGTAAATATATGTGTTTTAAGGTGGTCTTAGGTGAACCCTGTGAAAGGATCATTAGACCCCCAAAGGGGTTGGAACCCACAGAATGAGAACCAAACAACAACAAAACAAAACAAAACAACCAATGATCCAACATATCTGGTTAACGGACTTCCTCTGTCTGCAAGAGTGTAGAAACTTGCCTGCATTACTCAGGCAGGAGAGTAAAGCTCATCTGCATTACAACATCAAATATAAAAATGGAAGCAGTTGCTAAAATGCAGAGTTCCATACATATGAGTCCTGAGGGGAAAGAGCATATGCAGAATTCCTTCCCTGCTTTCCAAATGAATGCACCGTGATTCAATGTAAAGAAATAGATTGAATTCAACTTTCATCATCATGCCAGTAACCAAAAGAAAATTTGGCTTTTCGAAAGCCAATTATTCATCAGTGAGCATTAGCAGGTTAACTCAGTAGGCATTACCAGGTGTCACCATGGAGGTAAAACTGGAAAGGTTCCACTTTTAGAGGCCTCACACACCACTGTTTTGTGTGTCAAACTCTGAATACATCGTTTGATTGTTTTTTGCTTTTATGTTGTTTTTTATTTTTTTTAATATCCAAATCCAGTGTTTAACCTGTTAATGTTTCTGGACATGGTCTCTGTTTTTATCTGTATTTAGGGAGCCTATCAGTGGTGGACGCAGGTTATTTCATTCCGTGTAAGATTTCTGGAAAATCTGAGCAGAAGCAAGGAATAAAGCTGATGTTCACAGATCAATGACATCCACAGGGTACTAGTTTATCCTGGGACTGCATTGTCCAACCGGAACTTACTCACACCTTCGTGTGAGGGGAGAGTGTCTCCTTTATAAGACAAGAGATCTAGTCACTTCTCAAAGAACATATGGCAAGGACACAAACCTCAGCAAACAGATTTCATATCTAGCCATGCTTCCCACCATCTTTCTCGATTTTTCTAGAGATCAACGGACACTTGATTTTACTGATTTGTTAATTTCTGTATATAATGAATGGTGTGTTTGTTTTTTTTTTTTTTTTTTTCTGATAAGTCAGGTGAAAACAATACAAGC
>NW_026592934.1:0-8051 GCF_907164565.1 Psammomys obesus | reverse complement strand
GAGAAATGAGCCCCCTTGAGAGAAAGAAGAGGAGAAACTGGGGGGGGGCAGAGGAGGGCACCCTGCAGAGGAAGGACTGAGGTTGTTCTAGAGACTGCTTGTCATCAAAACGCCTGTGCTCTAAAGCAGTGCTTCTCAACCTCTGGCCTGTGACACCTTTGCAGGGGGAATGACTGTCACAGGGGTCATCCAAGACCATTGGAAAACACAGATATTTATTTACATTACAATTCCTAACAGTAGCAAAGTTACAGTACGAAGTAGCAACAAAAACGATTTTGTGGTTGGGAATCACCACAATGTGAAGAACCGTATTAAAGGGTTGCAGCATTAGGAAGATTGAGAACCATTATTCTAAGGCCTACGATTTTCTAAAATGATTGACTACATGCTGAGGAAGAAAGATTTGTCATATTTACTAGGTTTTATAAAAAATTTGGCTGTATCAAAAACTATGCAGTAAATTTGTTAAAGCTTGTCTATTTAACATTTTTTAAAGTATATTCACGACAGAAAGCACAGAATCATGTTTGACTGACACTATCCCTTAAATTACAAGTTTTGTTTTGTTTCAGATGGAAGTACATTGGGTCAACCCACTTTTACCACTTTTACCACTTTTACCACTTTAAAAGAATACTTAGCACCTTATCAGGACCACTCAACTAGACAGGTAACTGGATCAAGGACAGATTGTTTACTTTGTGACTTGATGCTGCTCTTTCTGTTGTCCTGTGCGCCCACTTTCTAGATTGTATCTAATAGTCATTAGCTCCTTAGAGGTCAGCAAAGAAATAGTTTAACTACCCTTTATATTTTAAGAACTTAGCTGTATTTCATTATTGTGTTAGCTTATAATTGGTTAATTTGGTTTAGTTTAAAAAATTTAAAAACAATTTCATAAAACAGGATTATTACCTAATCCAAGCCTCCAAAATAAAATCCTTAGCAACTGACATGGAAGGAAATAATGACTATAATTATGCCTCTCTTGTTTTTCAATAAATGAAATTGCTCATTTGAGTTTATTCATAAATCTGAGGTATAATCACTCTCTGTCTGTAGGATTTATAAGGGTCCCTTTATATTGAGAAATCAATTACAGCAAAATATTTCAAAAAACTGAAATTCCCAAGAGATTGTTTAATGACTTTGAAAATAACTTCCTATAACAGTAGATGCTAAATCCATTTAACCACATAAACACAGAATTTTTCCATAAGCCTAGAATCACCATTTGAAACCTAGGTTTTGTTCTTTAGTGTGGATGGGCGTACACTCGGTCACGTGTTCACAGCGGGCTCTGATTTCAGCATGCCAAGGTGTTCACTCACCACGCTGCCATCTCACAGGCTTATCCATCTGTAACAAAAGGACTGTGGTTTTTCATACACTGCCACATGCTTTGTGCTCTCAAGTACCAAACCTTTAAAGCATAGCATATATACAACTACTACGTATATTAAGAATGTCTCAAAACTTGACGCGAATATCTCCTAGGTAGGCATTCTGAAACTTCCCAAGGCCGGCCAGTAAACTATACTGAGACTACACAACAGAGCAAGGTCTTACGCTGGTCTTAGCTCTGCAATTCAGAAACACGTTAATGTTTTGCGCAGGATATCTGGTTAGCCCAGGAAATCCAAGGCACTAAGACAAACTTTAAAATGCAACAGTATGGAGATGTCAGTTTCTGTACTTGATCTACACTCAGTGTAATCCTACTCAAAATCTTAACAAATATTTCAGCAGAAGTCAACAGGATGATTTTAAAGTTTAGATAAAGGAACAGAAGTCCCAGAATGAACAACTCAACATTGAAATGGAAGAAGAAAATCAGTACTTCGAGCCACGTCTGTTTATAAAGGATATATGTCCTAGTTAGCTTTAGCTGTCAACTTGACAAAGCCCAGAGCCATCTGTGGAAGTCTCAATTGGGGGATTGCCCAGATCAGATTGGCCTATGGCCATGTCTATGAAAAACTGTCCTGATTATTGTTTGGTGTGGGAGGGTCCAGCCCACTGAGGATAGTGCCATCCCAACACAGTTGGGCTTGGCTGTATAAAGCTGAGCATAGCCCTGGGAGGGAGCAAGCACCTTTTCCCCAAGGTGCTTTTAGTCTGAGTGCTTACCACAACAATAGAAAGGTAAACTAGAACACTATGTGTCCAATCTACTTATTTAATCACTGGAATAACTATTATGGAATGGTTACTCTGCATCCCAACGAACTGTTGCCAGTGCAAGAAGATGCATGCAGCCATTATTCTAGGTCCTGGCCACATAGTCGGATAGAAAAGAAACTTAGTATTTCAGATGTAGAGGAAGGACCCATTCATACTAAGGACAATTAGTATGTAAGTAAGACCAGCTCGCTGTCTACCATCTAGAGCATGCTCCTTAACATCCTCATATGAAAGACACAAAATGTGAAGCCTTTTGTCTTACTGCCTGCCTCCTTCCCAATCTGGTACAGTGAAGATGGTTTTGTTGATTGACAAAAATGTTAACAGTAACCGGGTCATATTAAGAAGAATAAACTTCAAGAGCAAAATCAGTTATCAGCACCAACACACATATTTTATAAAAGGAATCATATAAAATGGAAGGAAGGGAGAGAGAGAGAGAGAGAGAGAGAGAGAGAGAGAGAGACAGACAGACAAAGATATTCTGAGTTTTGAATCTATTCAGACCCAGGTACATATTTTTGTCCATATATTCTACGGTGTGATTATGGTAGGCTGATTCACCATTTTTAACCTTGCATGAAATAAGGCAGATAATATCTAAATGAGATAATGTGTGTAATATTGTCTGACACACAAAGGCACTTACAGGATAGCTTTTGCTATAAGCATTATCTGCATAGTAATTTTTCCATTCCTAAGCTCTTTCACATTAACTATGTAATTTTATCTTCATGACTACTCTGCAAGGTAGTATTATTTCCATTCTGTATTTAAGGAAAAGGAATCACAAAGATGTTCAGTCACTACCGGGGAATCTGGAGAACAGCACTTTTTACCCACACGAAGACAAAGAGAGGACCTGAAGTGAGAGCCTTAACTCCACATAAGTGGCGAGTTATATACCATTTTCATGTCAATATAATCAATCCTTTAAAGTTTGTCCTTAACTTTAAATGTCTTCTTTTTACATTCTGCTGAAAATAGATATATTATAGTGTGTGTGTGTGTGTGTGTGTGTGTGTGTGTGTGTTTGAACAGAGGAATACAATGTCATATAACTGTGATATCTAGATAAAAGGGGATTCTTAACATATTTTGTACATTTTTATCTAAGAATCGCCAAGAATTTTCCAAGAGAAAAGTATTTTCTCATTAAGATAATTGGGATTAAACATTCAATAAAATAAAATGATGGTAGCCACAATACCTAAAGCTGATGGATAGACCATAATTCAAATGATTCAACTTTCACCACCTGAACATTGCTTAGAAACTATGTACTATGTTGGATCCAGATGTTCTTTTACATTTGATTTCTTTGTTCTTTTGGTTGTTGTTTTGGTTTGGTTTTTTGTTTGTTTATTTTTGGGGGGGTGGTTTGTTGTTGTTGTTTTGGTTTGCTTTAGTTTTGCTTTGCCTTTTTCCCCCATGCTAGAAAGAAAAGCCATTGGTTCAGTACCTTTACAAGAACAAAATGGTCCTTCCTATTCCTGAAATTTAATAATCTGGAATTAATGAGGCTAAATGGTTAGTGGCAGCCACACTTGTGAGCAGGCAGTTGCTAAATCTGTGTTCTTATAGTGATCGCAGATGATATCCTGGAGACCTTTCTAGCTTCCACAAGAATGCTTGCAAGAGGTTGGGAGTGTATCACAGTGACAGAGATTCCCTGTGTGCTCAAGGCCTGGGATTTGATCCTTGGCATCAGGAACAGCAAAGCAAAACACAACAGAAGACTCTCACAGGCGTCACTCTCCCCTCTTCTCTACAGCCTGCTTGCAGTTTAGCAAGGTTTTCTGAACACAGGGTGAACTGTGGAAATTCTATCGGCATGGTTTCACTGATCATTCTGCCAGTCACAACTCCGACCTAATTATTTCATTAACACATCTGGCTGACCACAAGTCCCAGAAACTATTTACAAGTTGCTCATGGAAATATGGTTTTGATACACAGGGACATTTAGAAAACAGGAGCCAACAAAACAAACAAAAAACAGAGCCTCTTGAAATGGGGTCCTCAGTTCAGACCAGGGTGCCACATAAAAGCCACGTGTGGTAGCATGCTGGGGACCTGGAGACAGGAAGCTCCCTGCAACTCTTGGCCCCGTGATAAATAAATATTCTGCTATTGCTCGTTCTGCTGCAGTTTTTATGAAGGAAACAAGAATAAATTTATCACAGCCTCAGAGACAATAAAATTAGGTACAATGAACGGATATCCACCCACCCACACATACACACACACACTGTTCTGAACTTAGGGGTCAAATTGCTTCTTTGACAAGAGTCCAGACTTGGAACCGAGAAAAATTGATGGTGTCAGTCCAATTCTTCAGACTGCTGACTGTGCTTCCTGCTGTCAGGTCTTGCCATGGGGCCCATCAGCTCATCCATGGCTTCAAAGGTATCAGCACCTTGCTTATGCCAAACATGAGTGAATGAATCAAGCCGCAAAGTGGCTTTGGAAATCAGAAGTCTGATGACATCAAGTACAAGGGTCTAGAGATTAAAGCCTCCAGAGTTCTTAAAACAAAGTGCGGATCCATTTGTACATCTCTGGGTATATAAAGCAATTTTGTAACCATTTGTACTGACTTCCAAGCGATCTTTTCCAAAAAGGTGATAGAGGCACTTTGATGTTTCTGCTCAAAGTAAGTCCCTGATAACGTTACACATATTGTTGAAACTTTTGAATGAGAAGAATCTGGAATTTTGGCTATGAATGTCCTTGTGTGGCCTCTCACGTTGGTGCACACGTCAGACTGCTGGTTGACAGAGGTGTACAAGTGTCCCCATGTAATTAATAGACAGGGATGTCTCCCTGAAGCACATACATGAAAATGTCTAAAAATAGACAAGGGGAGGGATGGCTCAGTCAAAAAATTGCTTGATGCACAAGTCTGGGGCCGTCAGTTCAAGCCAGGGCACCACATGAAAGCCAGGTGTGGTAGCATGCATTTGCAGTTCTAGTGCTGGGCACCTGGAGATAAGAAGCTCCCTGGGACTTGCTGGCCCATCAGCCCGTTCAAATTGGAATGTCCTGGGTTAAGGCAAAAAACCTTTCTCATAAGAAATTAGCAAAAATAAAGTGGGTGAATCCTGATGAACAACCTGAAGCCGTCCCTGGCTTCCACACGCATGTGTCTACTCATGTGAGCACACCAGCTCCCCCGTCCCATCCCCCACTACAAACACATTTGTGTACACATACATACAGAGTATTGAAACGAGGTCTTGTGGTACACCTAAGTTTTCTATGATTTTTAGTAGATATCAATGAACAAGATGCTGGGTCTAACACCGGGGCTACATTTACCGACTGAAAGAATTGCCAGGTTCTCTTCCAAACACATTTTACTTCCCTGATCAGCATCAGGTGACAGCTCAGTTTCTCTATATCCTAATTAACAGGGAGTGTGGCCACAGCTTTGCTGATGTGGGAGCTATTTTTTTTTCTGTAGTGTAGATTTATAGCTTCTTGTTACTATGTGCAGTTAACTCATGAAACATATGCCATTTCATATACTTAGCTGTATATCCTTTTAGGTTAGGTGTCTCTTCAGCTGTTTTGTCCATTTTGTTGTTGTTGTTATCTTTTTGGGCATGGGTATTGTACCTAGGACCTTTTGCATACTAAGAGAAGATCTGTGACGTTAGCTTCTTTTGGTGCATTGGATCATTTTTCATGTTGAGGTTTAAATGTACTTTGTATATTTTGAATGACAGTGTTTTTCTGATATGTCCACTGAAAATATATTACTCTAGTTTCTAGTTCCTTTTCTCATACCATTGGCATTGGTTTTGAAGAGAATTTTTTAACCTTAAGCATATCAGTTGTTTGATTCATGGACCATGGTTTTGCAGTTATATCTAAATGTCACCTTGTTACTGAACTTTGGTCAGTTTTCCTTATGTTATCTCCTGGACATCTTAGATTTTGTATCTGAAATTTTGATCTATAGTACATTGTACATTGATCTTTGTTGGTTTAAAGATTTAAGGGCTGAGTCTATATTTAGATTTTATATTTTGATGTCTATTTGCTTCTACATAATTCAGTGAAAAGACTCTGCTTTTTTACAAAGTCTTTGCCTCTTTATCAAAGATTAACCACCTTGCAGGGTGGTGGTGGTGCAAAGCCTTTAATGCCAGCGGGAGGGTCTCTGAGTTTAGAGCCAGCCTGGTCTCCAGAGTGAGTTCCATGACAGCCAAAGCTACACAAAGAAATCCTATCTCAAAATAAATAAATAAATGAATACTATCTTTATGCAGGTGTATTTATGAACTGTTTCCCCATTTGTATAAGTTTTTCATGAAGAGGATCAACAACAATAGCAAAAACACTTCTCCTTAAACTTTTAATTAATTCCAGTACTTAAAAACAAAATTACAGTTCAAAAACGCATCTCCTTAAATGTTTAATTAATTACACTGCAGAGTGGCAATAGAGAGCCAATGTCTTGAACTGCCAACAAGAAGTTTAGAGGACACAATGAGAATGGCATAAGGGTTTGAGACTTCAAAGCCCACCCCAGGGACGCAATTTCTCCAACAAAGCCACACCTCCTAAGCCTCCCTAAACAACTCCATCTACTCGGGACCAAGTATTCAAATATCAGAGCCTATGGCAAACATTCTCATTTAGGGCACCATTCTATTGGCTATCAATAGTTCAGGGGAGGAGAAAGCACGTCCTACAGTTGTATACCCACTACTGAGCCAAGCAACCTCCCAAAGGATAATAAATTTCAAGTCCACAGTCACACAGATTTCTCTGGTTAAACTCAGTGAGACATAAAGCAAAACAAAACAAAAAGACATGAATGTAGGAAAAGAATTTGAAGGAAGGAGGGAAGACTGTAGAGATTAGAGGGGGGTGAGTGCAGGAAGAATTACAATGTATTATTTGCCTATAAAAACACTAACAGTTTTCTTAACAAGTTGATTAATCAGAGCAGCTAAGTTAATGAGCAATTTTCCTTAAATCATTTTTTAAAATATATCACAAACAAAATAAGAGTATTCCATAAATAAAAGAAAAATCTACACATTGACCCAATAAGTACAATGAAACACTATGGATTTATTTAGTATGAGAAAAAAAAACTGGTGATTTTGATTATTCAATTATCTAATAATTGTAAATGTTTTGATGCTTGATATGTTAGTCAACAAGATGAAAACCAAAAGAGGCCTAAATAATTGCAGAAATACCATGTTCACTGCTTGGAAGGCTAAGCACCAGGAAGACGAGGTGGTGGTTTGAATAAGAAGTGTCCCCTGCTCTTTCCTGCCCTTCTCTTCAGAAAGGGAGAGACCTCTCGTGGATATCATCCAGACATGGCATATCAATTTCCAGTGAGACTACGTACATCCTCTTCTATTGAGGCTAGAATAGGCAACCCAGTAGGAAGAAGGGGTCCAAAAGCGAGGTAACAGAGTCAGAGATAGTTCCTGCCCCGCTGTTAGGAGTCCCACATGGAGACCAGGCTACATGACTGCATCGAATGTGCAGAGAGCCTGTGTCGGTTCCATGCAGGCTCCCTGGTTGGTGGCTCAGTCTCTGTGAGCCCCTATGGGCACAGGTTAGTTTATTCTGTGGGTTTTCTTGTGGTATTCCTGACACCTCTGGCTCCTACAATCTTTCCTCCCCTTTTCCCACAGGAATCCCCATTGGGAGGACAGGAGGAAGGGAAAACTGCAGTCAGGATGTAAAATCAATAAAATAATTAATTTTAAAAAAAGAACAAGGAAAGAAGGGAAGGAATGAAGAAGAAAAAAAGGAAGGAAGGAGGGAGGGAGGGAGGAAGAGAGAAAGAAAGAAAGAAAGAAAGAAAGAAAGAAAGAAAGAAAGAAAGA
>NW_026592933.1:0-7714 GCF_907164565.1 Psammomys obesus | reverse complement strand
TGGAAATTATATCTCACACAGAAGAGATTAAAAATAGAAAAAAAAAAGAATCAGGAATGTAACACTGCTTTTAGCTAAGCTACCTTTTGTCTAGAACTGACCCTTGATGGTACAGTAATTCCAGAGAAACATCTTAAACAGGAGATCATTTTAGTAAGAGGATTCTAAACTCTCCAGGCCTAAGTTTGTGTTAGGAGAGGACAGCAGGTGGGCAGTACCTGAGGACTGAGGTATGATGCATTGAGCAGGTGTGGATAGATTGTGAGTGTGCTCTCTCTCTCTCTCTCTCTACCTCTTGGGGGGCACTTCCTTAGCTTCCAGAATGCTACAGACCATTATTTACCCCACATTTTATCATTTAACACTTTCACATTTTCTTTCTCTTAGAACAATTTCTAGGCTTACCTATAGTGCAATGTGAACTATAGTTCATTTTAATGGCTGGATAATATGGCGCTGTCAGTTGATAGACATATGAGTTGTTTATTCATTTGGATATCTGAATGGCACTGGTGTTAATTTTACAACAAAGCATTTGTTTAAGGGCCTCTTCTCAGCACCTTTAAGCGTGTGTCTAACAGCGAATTCTAAGTTATGTGGTAATTTTATGGTCAGTATTTGGGGAGCTGACAGGTTGCTCAAATATGTTTGTTAACACTTGTCATTTTCTGTTCTTTTTAAACAGGCCTCCTGGTTAAAACTGGTTGTGAAATAGCATCTCACTCCAACTTTGATTTCCATTTCTCTGACGGAAAAAATAAGGGAAATAATTCCTTTTTTGAACCTAGCTCGATGTTAATTTCAACTCTAACAACACTGCATATTTTATGTGCGTGTGTGATATTTGTATGAGCGCTACGAGGTGGATGGATGGACCTTGAAAACATGCTAAGCAGAAGGAAGCAGAGGTGGTGTTTCCTACTATATAGGTCCACTTATATGCCACATTCTGAACATGTGAGAGTCAGGAAGCAGGTTGTTAGTTTCTGGGAAGGGTTCTTGAAGAGAAGTCTCTTGTTGCCAGAAGTAGTCTTGTTGCCAAGTAGTCTCACTACAGGGTAATGCAGTGTGAACGGTGGGTGTGGGGACAGTGGACCAAACAGCAGCTGGGTGGAAGGGAAGAGTTTAAAACCAACATGATTAAGAGACATGGCCTTGTGCTGGTATAGTTCAAGGAGCAGAGCTGGAGCACTTTGGTAAAAACAGTGTTCTGGGAAAGCTGCCCCAACTCCATGCAGAGATCTGACTAGAGTGCGGGTTTAAAAGATACGGGAAATTCAGCCTTGACATCATGATGCAAGAATCCCCAGCTGGGAAAGAAGTCTAGAGTCACCTGTTCTAGGAAGGTGAGGGCCTTGGTCTGGTGTACATAGCACAGGCAAACAGGGAACTACTCATTTGTTTTTATTGTTCTGCAAGTCAAGATCCCTGTGGAAAACCAACCTCCACTGAAGAAATAAGTTCACAGGAAAACTGCTAAGTTGTGAAGGAAGGAAATGATCCAGCAGGAGGGAAGGTAAATGGGCATAGAAAATACCCAGCAGTAAGATGAAAGCTCGTGCTCCAAATAATCGAGAGACAGGGAGGGAGCACATCCTGACGCCCACAGTGAGCCAGCAGCTGCTCCCCGTAGACCGGGGAAACCTTGTCTAAGAAATGGGAACGAGAACAGGCAGTCTGAAGCTTGACCTGCCCTTGATCCTTAGGCTTTCCCCTGGGGAGCAGAGCCCAGGGAAAAGTCACGTAATTCACTTAGGTGGGAAGGCAACTTCCACCCCTGAGTCTATTTTCCGTGATGCCCAAGTGATCGTTTATCCTAACACAGAAAAGGCTGCACATGTTTAATGTCCACAACTCAGTAAGTACACACTGCTGGCACCAAGATGATAAACAGATATGTCCCCTCCCTAAGCTTCCTCCTGTCCCCTTCATTATCATCATCATTAGCATTTTCTTTTAAGAACCTTACTTCTAGGCATATGTCAAAAATATGCTCAAGTATACAACAAGGACATTTGCTCAACCATGTCTGTAGCAGCTTTATTCATAATAGCCAGAATCTGGAAACAACCCAGATGTCCCTCAACTGAGGAATGGATGCAGAAAGTGTGGTACATTTGCACAATGGAATACTACTCAGCAATAAAAAACAAGGAAATCATGAAATTTGCAGGCAAATGGTGGGACCTAGAAAAGATCATCCTGAGTGAGGTATCCCAGAAGCAGAAAAACTCACATGATATATACTCACTCACAAGTGGTTATTAAACATATAATATAGGATAAACATATTAAAATCTGTACACCTAAAGAAGCTAAGGAAGGAGAACCCTGGCTAGATGATCAATCCTCATTCAGAAAGGCGAACAGGATGGACATCGGAAGAGGGAGTAAACAGGGAATAGGACAGGAGCCTACCACAGAGGGACTCTAAAAGACTCTACCCTGCAGGGTATCAAAGCAGATGCTGAGACTCATAAGTAAACTTTGGGCAGAGTGCAGGGAATCTTATGAAAGAAGGGGGAGACAGAAAGACTTGGAGTGGACAGGAGCTCCACAAGAAGAGAAAAAAAAATCTGGGCACAGGGATCTTTTGAGACTGATACTCCAGCCAAGGACTATTCATGGAGATAACCTAGAACCCCTGCACAGATGTAGCCTATGGCAGCTCAGTGTCCAAGTGGGTTCCCTAGTAATGGGAACAGGGACTGTCTCTGACATAAACTCAGTGGCTGGTTCTTTGATCACCTCCCCCTGATGGTGGAGCAGCCTTACCAGGCCACAGAGGAAGACAATGAAGCCAGTCCTGATGAAACCTGATAGACTAGAGTCAGAGGGAAGGGGAGGACCTCCCCTGTGGTCCTAGGGGACTAGGGGAAGGGCATGGGTGGAGAAGAGGGAGGGAGTGCAGGATTGGGGGGAAATGAGGGAGGGGCTACAGCAGGTATACAAAGTGAATAAACTAATTAAAAAATAAATATTTTTTAAAAAGAATTCTTTACCTAAGTGGTACTTTCTTAGTGCATGGGACATAAGTCTTCTCAACACATACACACGCACAATGTGCAAACATGTCTATAGATATGTCAGATTATAATGATCATGTCACAGGACATACACATGTTAACACATCAGTTGTATGCTCTAACAAAAGGCTTGTCCTTGTAGCAAATTTCAGGAACATAGTATAATACCGTTAGCCTAAGGTACCATACTGTATGGAAGATCTGCAGACTTACTTACCTTACAGAACTATAGCTTTCTCCCATTGAACCATCAAAGCACAGATGTTCTTAGGCAAATATTTGCCGTAATTTCCCTTGCGAGTATAGCTTGACATTGCTTAGTGCTGTGGAGACAGAAGCCTTCTGAACTGGTAAGTGGGACTTTAGGAAAACAAAGCCTGAAGAAACCTTTAAAGCCACGTTAGTATTCATTCAGCATTCTGCTTCTAATTCATTTCACCTGCTTGTCAAAGCATAAGGAAAGTGGGAGCGTCATTGGGATTAAGTAAAATCGTGTCTGAAACTCTAGATGAGAGTCAATGGTAAATGAGGTCTCCAGGAAATGTCCTGTTCACCTCAGCCCTGGGTCCAAACCATGGAATTTTGTCAGTGAAGCCCAGAATTTATTTACATAAGAGGGTTACTGTGTGGTCCCATCCTAAAGCTAATGTGCTCTACCACTTTACGAAGCCACTGAGCATGAGGAGCACGAAGAAGGCCCGAGTGCCCCGCTGCTGGTCTTTTTTTTTTACTCTTACTAAAGCCTCAGTGTGTCTAGGGCTGGTGCATTCACATTAGTGGCTGTTAGCAGCTCATACAAACTTGTCTCCAGTGGACTTTTGGAAACGGTAAGATTTCTATTAAAAAAAAAAAAAAAAAAAGCAGGTTCTGGCATCCCACTCCCTGGGTGCATATGTAAAGGAAATAAAGTCAGCATAACAAAGAATACCCATCTCCTCTGTTTGCTGTACACTGCTCACAGCAGCCAGGACATGGGGTCCCCAACGTGTCCATCGATATCACTGAATAAGGACCAGGACTATGTGCAGAGCAGGTTACTCAGCCATAAAGGAAGGAAATTCTGAAATTTGTGGCACCTTGAAAAAAACTGGTGATGGGAAAAGCCAGGCCCAGAAGGACAAGTGTGGGATCTAGACACAGTCTGAGAGGAGCAGAGCAGAGCGTGATTCTCACCAGAGTCTGGAAAACACAGCAGGAAGGGCTATAAAAGAGATGAGAGGGGGGACAATGAAGTGTAGTTTACGTTTGAGGAATGAGGTCTGGTGTCCTCAGCATAGTAGGATAGAAGTGTCATACATTAAAACATAATATATATATATATATGTGTGTGTGTGTGTGTGTGTGTGTGTGTGTGTGTGTGTGCATGCATATATATGTAAATCAAAACAGTTGTTAAAAATTTATTATATATTTTGCAAAAGTGTGGAAGAGTTCTAAGCTTCCCAACACAAAGCCATAAATATTAAGGTTGATTTAATTGGTTGTCTTGACTTGATTGCCATGTGTTGTCTTCTGCTGATATCAAATGACTACATCCTGCCCCACAGGTGCACACACTTATCGCATATTGTGAAGGATAAATATGTTCTACTGTTAACCACTGGGTTGGAGAGAGACAGGTCAGTGAAAGGGGAGGAGAAGCCTTGAGGAGTGAGAAGTTCTGAGCCCTGGGTGTGGACTCCGTGATGCTGAATGAAAGATCTGGAACCTCAGTCCTGAGCAGTGTTTTTAGGGTGCCACAGTCAAACAACAGTAATGCTTCATTTCACACAGTTGTGGGTGGTGGACACTGACCAGTTATTTTCTCCTCTGGTGAACAGTTGGAAGTAATGTCCTGTAGGGAAGAACATTTTGGTATCATATATTTCCATATGGTTGAGGTTTATGACCACCTTCTCATCCTAGAGGTTGTGACAATATCGCATGTAATCTGTCAGTATCAGCATGGTTATTATTGAATGACCCTGGCAGATATTAAGTTGGTTTTAAGCCAATCTTCTGCAATCTTCTCCTGCCTAAGTGCTCAGTAAATAAAGATTTTTAATGCTATCCAAAAGAGGAGGTTAGGTTATCTGGCCTCTTTGTTCCCTTCTCAGTAAATATCAGTTCAGAGCCTTCAGAATTAATTGCTTCTTGAACACACAGTTACTGCTCACCTAGCCCTGTGCAAAGAATCAGGTCATTCTGCTTTTTGAAACCTTGCTGTTGTGTAATTATATGTAGAGAGAATGACTATAGATGAGGTTTAGGTGAGTTTAAGGCAGGTATATTTAGGATCTCTAGATACTAATCCACAGACATAAAATCTCAATGGTTTCTTTTTTCTTTTTTAAACACACATTTAATACTTAAAATGTGGTTATGTTTTCTTATTCTTATTCATAAGAGTGGTATGTGAGCTGGAAAAGACTTTTCTTCTTGTGTCAGAATGACACTTATGACTAACTAATAAAAGGGGAGAAAGAGCTGCCTTTCATTTATTTTTTAATAGAATAGAAATCCTCTGAAATTTACGTGCACACCCTTTAATAAAACAAAGGGCTGTGTATGATCTTTTTTATTATTATTTTGGTGAAATAGACACTTCTTTTTCTCCTGATTTAGGTAAAATGCTTACATCTTGTTAGTATTGGAAAAATTGCTGATGAATATTTGATTAAAGAGGCTGTATTTATGACCCTTTCAAAATGGAATGTGAGTCAAATGGACCCTGCTATGAAGTATATTTGTGTCAGAAGTGTATATTTTGCAAACCCAGTCTTTCCGAAAATTTTCAGTTGAAATTCCTTTAGGTGAAAGAAGATGGCTCTGCTGGTGAACTTGGCCAATTTGCCCCCGCTCCTTTCCTTGTGCTCACATTAATACTTTTTTCTTTTTTTCTGAGCAAAGTGGGTAAAACTGGTAAAGACCAGCCTATTTTGATGGCAGAGGAATTTGATCGCTGTCCAAGTTAGTGTTCTACCTGAAAGCAGTCAAAGAGGTGGAAAGTGTATTGAGGAGGTAAGAGGGGCAGCTTGGAAGTCAGTAATAGAATGGGTTGTCTCTGGGCTTCCTTTTTAAGATTTATTTATTTTTATGTCTCTGGGATTCTTGCTGGTAAGAATTCTCTGAGACTCAGCATGGAATGCAGAAAGGGAAGCTGAGGGACTTACCTGGCAGTGTGGACAGAACAGTGGCTGCCTGAAAGACATTGTCTTCCTAATGCCTGGAGGACATGCCTGCCTCCTAATGACTGCTGCCTTTTGTGGCAAAGGAGACAGCAGGATTGACATAGGATGGGGAGATTTTCACAAGCTCCTTAGAAAGAGAGTTATGAGGGCCAAAGACAGAAGTTGACAATGCAGGAAGGTGGGGGGATATGACCTTCACACTGGAATTGGTAGACTGACTGAAGTCTAATGCAGGCAGGCCCCCAGGCAGCCAGGAAAGAATGCTGCTAGGCAGTCTGTGAGCCGGGAACATGGCTTTTTCTACCTTCAGAGTGGAAACACTGGCTTCTCTTGGGTCTCAAGCTGTAGGACTTGGACTGAAATTGTATCAGTGACTGGCATGGTTCCCAGGCCTTTGGATTGGACCTGGAACCAAGCCACCACTGCTCTTGATTCTCAGCCTCTATAACCTTGTGAGTCAATTCCTTATAAGCATACACATTCTCTCTATCCCTCTCCCTCACCTTTCCTACTCTCTTCCTCTCTCCCTTTCCCTCCTGGTCTTTTTTCTCCTTCTGTCTGGTGTTGCTTCTCTGGACAACATTATATATACTTTGTACCCTAGCATGATCTTACGCATTTTCTTGATTAATATTCTGCTAATATGCTGGTGATTTACAGATTTAAGTCTTGGGTGTGGATTTCTCCATATCCATATGCTGTGATTTGGATGTAAAATGTTTCCTACAGGCTCATGTATTTGAACACTTGGTCTCAGCTAGTAGAGTTGTTTTGAGAGGTTGTGGAATTTTGGGGAAGTGGAGCCTAGATGGAGAAAAGGTGTTAATGGATAGTGGGGCCTTGAGGAGATAGATAGATAGATAGATAGATAGATAGATAGATAGATAGATAGATAGATAGATAGACAGACAGATAGATGGATAGATAGATGGATAGGTTCCTGTTTTCTGACCTGTTGAGATGTGAGGTTCCTCATTCACCAACTCCTATGAACTCTACTATGCATTGCCCACCGTGACAGACTCCCGTCTCAAACTGTGAGCCAAAATAAGTCATTCTCCTTAATTTGCTTCTTTAAGATATTTTGTTATTGAGGAGAAAATTACCTGATTCACCACACTTTTAGACACACATACACACACACACACACACACACATTCATTAATGTTCCACCTTTCTGCCAGGAGTCTGGCTTTTTGCATTTTGTGTTTTTATCTATGTATAACTTGGCAAACCCTTTTTCTATAATTAAAAATGGGGAGCTTGGGCTGCTTTTTATAAGGTAAGTTAAAGTATATAAATTTAGGCTCATTGGAAGCAGCTCTATGCAAGGGTTTGAGAGAGAGAAGAATTATAGCAACAAAATGGTCAGATTGCAAGGTCAAGAGTAAGGGAAGCCTCTGCCCTGGAAAATTTAGGGTAGAGGGTTGTCAGTAGAGAGTTGCCAGCCGTGCAAGGCAGCAGGTAGGGACTGGGGAACGCTGGGAGAACCTGGAGCTGCTTGTCCTAGTCCTGAAG
>NW_026592932.1:0-5582 GCF_907164565.1 Psammomys obesus | reverse complement strand
TGTTGGTGTTCTGTTCAGGAAGTTGTCTCCTGTGCCAATGAGTTCTAGGCTGTTCCCCACTTTTTTCCAACTGACTTAGAGTATTTGGTTTTATGTTGAGGTCCTTGATCCACTTTGACTTTCATTTTGTGCAGGGTGATAAATATGGATCTATTTTCATTTTTCTCGAAAGAGGAACATCAAATGACAGCGAAACACTTAAAGAAATGCTCAACCTCATTAGCCATTAGGGAAATGCAAATCAAAACAACCCTGAGATTTCACCTTACACCCTTCAGAATGGCCAAGATGAAAAACTCAAGTGACAACACATGCTAGAGAGTTTGTGGTGAAAGGGGAACCCTCCTCCATTCCTGGTGGGAATGTAAACTGGTACAACCACTTTGGAAGTCTATCAGACAATTAGGAGTAGTGCTACCTCAAGACCAAGCTATACCACTCCTAGGTATATACCCAAAATTCGCTCAAGTACATAAGGACATTTGTTCAACCATGTTTGTAGCACTTTATTTGTAATAGCCAGAACCTGGAAACAACCCAGATGTCCATCAACAGAGGAATGGATACAGAAATTGTGGTATTTTTACACAATGGAATACTACTCAGCAATCAAAAGGGAGGAAATCATGAAATTTGCTGGCAAATGGTGGGATCTAGAAAAGATCATTCTGAGTGAAGTATCCCAGAAGGAGAAAGACAAACTTGGTATATACTCACTTATATAGACCTACAAGATATGATAAACATAAGTAAATCTACACACCTAAAGAAGATAATCAAGAAAGTGCACATGGGTGAAGATGATCAATCCTCATTTAGAAAGACAAATGGGATGTGCATTTTATGTATGACAGGAGTCTACCGCAAAAGGCATCTGAAAGACTCTACCTAGCAGGGTTTCAAAGCAGACACTAAGACTCATAACCAAACCTTTGCGGAGTGCAGGGAATCATATGAAAAAAAGGGGAGTTAGTATGATATGGAAAGGATAGGAGCTCGACAAGTACCAAATATGTCTGGGCACAGGGTCTTTTCTGAAACTGACACTCAACCAAGGACCATCTATGGATATAACATAGAACTTTTGCTTGGATGTGGCCCGTGGTAGCTCAGTAAACAAGTAGTTTTCCAAAGTAAGGGGAACAAGGACTATTTCTAACAGGATCCCAAGGGCAGGCTCTTTGACCTCTCCCCCCACGGGAGGATCAGTCCTGTTAGGCCACAGAGGAGGACCTTGCAGCCAGCCTTGAAGATACCTGATAAAACAGGGTCAAATGAAAGGGGAGGAGGTCCTCCCCTATCAGTGGACTTGGAAAGGGGCAGGGAGGAGACCAGGGAGGGAGTTGGGGATGGGGAGGGAATGAGGGAGCGGGATACAGCTGGGACACAGAGTTAACAAATTGTAACTAAAACGAAAAATAAAAATTAAAAAAAAAAACAAAACCAAAACCCTGTGATTTCACCTTACACCCATCAGAATGGCAAAGATGAAAAACTCAAGGGACAACACATGCTGGAGAGGTTGTGGAGAAATGGGAGCTGTCCTCCATTTCTGGTGGGAATGTAAACTGTTACAACCACTTTGGAAGTCTATCTGGCGCTTTCTCAGACAATTAGGAATAGTGCTTCCTCAAGATCCAGCCATACCACTCCTAGGCATATACCCAAAATTTGCCCAAGTACACAACAAGGACATTTGCTCAACCATGTTTGTAGCAGCTTTATTTGTAATAGCCAGAACCTGGAAACAACCCAGATGTCCCTCAGTGGAGGAATGGATACAGAAATTGTGGTATGTTTATACAATAGAATACTACTCAGCAATTACAAACAAGGAAATCATGAAATTTGCAGGCAAATTGTGGGATCTAGAAAAGATCATTCTGAGTAAGGTATCCCAGAAGGAGAAAGACACACATGGTGTATACTCGATCATATAGTCCTATAAGATATGATAAACATAATGAAATCTCTACACCTAAAGAAGATAAGCAAGAAAGAGGACCTGGGGTAAGACAATCAATCCTCACTTAGAAAGACAAATGGGAAGTGAGTTGAATGTAGGAGAAAACAAGTAATAGCACAGGAGCATGCTGCAGAGGGCCCCTGAAAGACTCTACCTAGCAGTGTATCAAAGCAGATACTAGGACTCATAATCAAACTTTCGGAAGAGTGCAGGGAATCATAAGAAAGAAGGGGGAGTTTGTATGATGTGGAAAGGATAGGAGTTCCACAAGGACCAAATATATCTTGGCACAGGGGTCTTTTCTGAGACTGACACTCCACCAAGGACCATATATGGATAAAACCTAGAACCTCTGCTGAGATGTAGCCCGTGGTAGATCAGTAATCAATTGGTTCCCATTGTAAGGGGAATAGGGACTATTTCTGACAGGAACTCAATGGCAGGCTCTTTGACCTCCCCACTGCCCAAGGAAGGAGCAGTCCTGCTAGGCCACAGAGGAGGACTTTGCAGCCAGTCCTGAAGATACTTGATAAAACAGGGTCAGAAGAAAGGGGAGAAGGTCCTCTCGATCAGTGGACTTAGAAAGGGGCAGGGAAGAGATGAGGGAGGGAGGGAGGTTTTGGAAGGGAATGAGGGAGTGGGATACACCTGGGATACAGAGTTAATAAAATGTAACTAATTAAAAAAAAAGAAATTGAGAATTGTTCTTTCAAGTTCTGTAAAAATTTTTGTTGGTGTTTTGATGGGACTTGCATTGAGTCTGTAATTGATTTTGTTAGGATGCACATTTTTACTATGTTAACCCTGGCAAGCCATGAGAGTGGGAGATCTTTCCATCTTCTGATACCTTCAATTTTTCTCCAGAAGACTTAAATTTTTGTTTGTTTGTTTGTTTGTTTCACACAAGTCTTTCACTTGCTTGATAGACTCACACCAAGGTACTTTATGTTTTTTTGTGGCTATTGTGAAAGATGTTTTCCTAATTTCTTTCTGAGCCCTTTTGTCTTTTGTATACAGCAGGGCTACTAATTTTTTAAAGTTAATTTTGTATCCACCCACTTTGCTGCAGGCATTTATCGGCTGCAGGAGTCCTCTGGTAGAATTTTTGGAGTCTTTCATGTTTAATATCATATCATCTGTGAATTGTGAATAGTGATACTTTGACTTCTTCCTTTCTGATTTGTATCACCAAGATCTCCTTTACTTACATTATTGCTCTAGCTAGGTCTTCAAGAACTGTGCTGAAGAGATATGGAGAGAGTGTTCAGCCTTGCTTTGTCTCTGATTTCAATGGGATTGATTTAAGTTTGATGTTGGTTATAGGCTGGCTGTATATTGCCTTTAGTATGTTTAGGTATTTGCCCTGTATCCCTGATCTCTCTAAAACTTTAAACATGATGGGTGTTGGATTTTGTCAAATGTTTTTTCATCAACTAAGGAGATGACTATATGGTTTCCTTTTTTCCTTCTGTTTGTTTATGTCGTGGATTACATTGATGGATTTCCATATATTGAACAGCTTCTGCATGTCTGGCATGAAGCCTCTTATTTTTGGTGGATGATATATTTTTTGTATTCTTGGATTCAGTTTGCAAGTATTTTATTGAGTATTTTTGTGTTAGTATTCAGAAGCGAGATAGGTTTGAAGTTCTCCCTTTTTTGAAGGGTTTTTGTATGGTTTAAGCATCAAGGTTGCTGTGGCCTCACATAATGAGTTTGATAAGGTTCCTTCTGTTTCTATTTTGCCTAAAAATTTGAAGAGTGTTTATGTTAGCTCCTCTTTCAAGGTCTGGTAGATTTCTGCCCTGAAACCATCAGGCCCAGGGCTTTTAGTCAAGGAGACTTTTGATAACTGCTTCTATTTCCTTGGGAGATAAAGGACTGTTTAATCTATTTACCTGAACTTGTTTTAATTTGGTAGATGGAAAATATCAAGGAAATTGTCCATTTCATCTAGATTTTTTTTAATTGATTATTTTTTATTAATTACATTTTATTAATTTTTTGAAGCTTTATTGCTTTATGTTTTTATTAAATACACTTTATTCATCTTGTATCCTCCCATAAGCCCCTCCCACCTCCCCTCCCGATCCCACCCTCCCTCCCCTTTCTGCATGCATGCCACTCCCCAAGTCCACTGATAGGGGAGGTTCTCCTCTCCTTTCTGATCTTAGTCTATCAGTTCTCATCAAAAGTGGCTGCATTGTCCTCTACTGTGGCTTGGTAAGGCTGCTCCCCCCTCAGGGGGAGGTGATCAAAGAGCAGGCCAATCAGATTATGTCAGAGGCAGTCCCTCTTCCCATTACTATGTAACCCACTTGGACACTGAACTGCCATTGGCTACATCTGTGCAGGGGTTCTAGGTTATCTCCATGAATAGTCCTTGTTTGGAGTATGAGTCTCTGGGAAGTTCCCTGTGTTTAAATTATCTTGTTCTGTTGCTCTCCTTGTGGAGTTCCTGTCCCCTCCAGTTCTTACTATTTCCCATTTCTTACATAAAATTCCATTCACTCTGCCCATCAGTTGTCTATCAGGCTCAGCATCTGCTTTGACAGTCTATACTGCAGAGGCTTTCAGAGGCCCTCTGTGGCAGGTTCCAAGGTTGTTTCCTGTTTTCTTCTGGCTTTCAGAGGCCCTCTGTAGCAGGTTTCAAGGTTGTTTCCTATTTTCTTTTTTTTCCTGATGTCCATCCTCTTTGCCTTTCAGGATGGGGATTGAACATTTTAGTTAGGGTCCTCTCTTTTGCTTAGTTTGTTTAGATGTAAAGATTTTAGTGGGTTTATTCTATGTTGTATGATTATATGAGTGAGTATATACCATGCGTGTCTTTTTGCTTCTGGGACAACTCACTCAGGATGATCCTTTCCAGGTCCCACCATTTACCTGCAAATTTCATGATTTCCTTATTTTTCATTGCTGAGTAATACTCCATTGTATAGATGTACCACAGTTTCTGCATCCATTCTTCAGTTGAGGGGCATCTGGGCTGTTTCCAGCTTCTGACTATTACAAATAAAGCTGCTACAAAAATGGTTGAGCAAATGTCCTTTTTGTGTACTTGAGCCTCTTTTGGGTATATGCCTAGGAGTGGTATGGCTGGATCTTGAGGAAGCACTATTCCTAGTTGTCTGAGAAAGTGCCAGATTGATTTGCAGAGTGGTTGTACAAGTTTACATTCCCACCAGCATTGGAGAAGGGTTCCCCTTTCTCCACAACCTCTCCATCATGTGTTGTCCCTTGAGTTTTTCATCTTGGCCATTCTGATGGGTGTAAGGTGAAATCTCAGGGTTGTTTTGATTTGCATTTCCCTAATGGCTAATGAGGTTGAACATTTCTTTAAGTGCTTCTCTGCCATTCGATATTCCTCTACAGAGAATTCTCTGTTTAGCTCTGTTCCCCATTTTTTAAGTGCATTACTTGGTTTGCTGCTTTTCAGCTTCTTTAGTTCTTTATTATGTACTGGATATGAGTCCTCTGTCAGATAAAGGGTTGGTTATGATTCTTTCCCAATCTGTAGGCAGTTGCTTTGTTTTGATGACAGTGTCCTTTCCTTTACAGAAGCTTTTCAATTTCATGAGGTCCCATTTATTGATTGTTGCTCTTAGAGCCTGTGCTG
>NW_026592931.1:0-1695 GCF_907164565.1 Psammomys obesus | reverse complement strand
TTTCTTTCTTTCTTTCTTTCTTTCTTTCTTTCTTTCTTTCTTTCTTTGTTCTCTTTTTCGCCTATGTCTGTGATATACAGACATGCATACAAGAAAAACACCAATACATCTAAAATGAAATAATAAATGTTAAAATAATACTCTTTCAGTTATCTTGAAAGATCAAAAAAGGAGAGTGAGGACTAGAAAAATTAGCTTTCTCTGTGAAGAGAAATGACCGTTTCTTGACCCTTGTTTACAGAAAAGAGGCCATGGATTTGAAAAAGAAAAATGGATCACATAGAGGTATTTGTGGGGATCTAAGTGGTGAGGAGAGGATGTAATTATATTTCTATTAAAAATAAAGTTAATTAAAATTTAACTGCAATTAATTTCTTTTTTAAATTAACTGATTTATTAATTCACTTTACATCACCATTGAAGCTTTCTTCCTCCTCTCCTCCCAGTCCCACCTTCCTTCCTTCTCTCCCCTCTTCCCCCTCCCCTAGTCCTCCAAAAAGGAGAGCCCTCACACAAACCCACTCTAGTGTATCAAATTGCATCAGGACTGAGTGCATTTTATTCCCCTGTGCCCTGGCGAGACATCCCTACTAGGGAGGAAGTGATCAAAAAGTAGGCAACAGAGTCCATGTCAGAGACAAGCCCCACTCTTTAAAATAAAATAAAAAATGAAAAGAAAATGATCCTGTATTGAATGGAAGCATTGTATACTGGAACTAGAGCAGATCACAGATTGTGGCTGTAAACACACAAGTCCTTATAATGAGGACTAGCCTCCTACTGCTTTTCCTGCTCTCTAGTACCTGGTATGTTATGTCACAGATAGAGCCCTGATTTAACATGTGAGCAGCTACATCTGCACTATATTTCTTGTTCACAACATAGCCCCATTTCCGCAGCTACATCTCTAATGTTTGCAAGTGGATCTTTTCCTGAAGTATACTATTTTAAAACATGCCTGTTTTTTTCTCAAATTCATTTTCCTGAACCCTTTATTTTGATTCAGCCTTGTTTGTTTTGTTTTTTTGTTTTGTTTTGTTTTGTTTTGTTTTGTTTTGGTTTGGTTTTTTTGACAGGTTTGTTTGTTTGTAGGCCTGTGAACCCCAGATACTGAAACTAATTCTCAGTAGTATAGCACTCATATCTGGAGTTCTGAGGAAGCACTAAGTTTAAATGGGGTTATGAGGAGGCAGTCCCACGATGGTAATTGTGCCATTGTTAGAAAAGGATTCTCTTTCTTGCAATGTTAAATAGTAACAAGAGTGAAACTTTGTGAAGGGAACAGTCCCCAGGAACCTAACCACTGAACACCATGACCCTAAGATTCAAAATTATGAGAATTAATTGTTTATCTTAGCTTCCCATTCTGTGGTGATTTTCTCTAGTGGCCTGAATGATGTACCACATTTCAGTCCTGCCATTAGAGTGAATATTAAAATGTTAAAGTAATGTTTTTCTGTGGCTCACTGTTCCTTCTCGAATGCTTAATAAAAACCTGTTGTTCAGTAAATGCTTAGAAAACATTAATTGGTTGGAACACCCCTTATTTGGATGACTAGCTTTCTCCAATTCACTAAATTTTCTTTTTGTCTCAGTTTCTGACAACTTAAATGGCATCATTTTCTACCAATATACTAGTAGCTTTGAGACATGGATACAATTATTTATGTCAGAGTGTAACATAGTATAAGATCA
>NW_026592930.1:0-13783 GCF_907164565.1 Psammomys obesus | reverse complement strand
TCCAACCTAACCAATCAGTAATTAAAAAAACCAATCAGTTTTTTTTTTTTTGTGTTATATTTCTGAAACTCTGCAGTACATTTTAATGTGTTTTTTTTTTTTTTTTTTAATCTTTGCTATCCTGGAGTTTCAGCCCAGGGCCTAGGCATGCTAGACAGGAGATCCACCACTGAGCTACAGTGCCAGCCCGTTAGTGCGTTTTAGATGCACTCTGTGACATTTGTGCCACCTCAGATGTTCAGAACATCACATCTGTATGTGTTGAAGCCTGGGTGGATGATGAGATGTAAGTTTTATAACTTGATTTAAAACAAGAACTGCTGTGTGTGAGTGGACTTGCAGATAAGATGCTGGCCTTGTATAGGCCAGTCCTGTAAGGGAGACAGACTAAAATAATGTGTTAGAGAACATGTGTACTAACAGGTTTCTGCTAGCAGTTGTGACTGATTGCGAAGGGTATGACAGTAAGATTTACTGCACCAAAATTCCACTGTTCAAAGTAATTTGCACTTCTTGTAGTTTATAGAGAAGTGGCTTGTGCTGTGGTAGAGCTTGCCACCCAACAGCAGGAGGCAGAGGCAGCCAGATTCCAGGTCATATGTAGTAAAACCATAGTGGGACCCTGTCGCAAAACAATATCACAAAAAAAAAAAAAAAAAAAAGAAAGAAAGATAAAACAAACAAACAAAACCACCAGAGGTAATTACCTTACATTGTACGATTGAATTAGTAATTTACTGCTAGTCTCTCAGGAAACGTTTGATTAATGAGCGTGAAGGACCACCAGAGGGAGTGTAGGGGCTACACATTTGGTGTGCCTGTTTTTTCACTCTTGGTCTGGAAGGAAAACATTTTTAAAATATGAAAAAGTTTTATTATAGTTCTCCGGAACAGCCAGGCACACCAGAGTGAAAGCTGGAGGTTGTAGATGTTTGGAGATGCTGTGCTTTTTGTTTCAAAGCTCAAGGCTTCATCAAGATTCTTTTTGCTTTTAGAAAAAGGTACAATTATTACAGAAATGAAAATGATACATTCGCAGAGTGAAATAATGGGTTTCTAAGCATCCAGTCACACAGCTGTGAGAGGAGCACCCACAGGCTCAGAATGGGTCTTTATATTTAAAATGTGGTACATTGGAGTTGTATAGTTTTGAAGTTGCTCAGTCTTTGCAAAGAAGACTAAAAGATGAAGAAAGATCAAAGACTGAAAGAAGTTGCATTTTTCCCCTTTTCTAGTTGCAAACCTTCCTTTGTTGGCCAGTGCTAAATTTCTAGAACCATTGTTAGCATCTGTTTCTTTCTTGGCTACTGTTAAATGTTTCCCTGAAAATGTTCATCTGAGTATCAAAGCAGGTTGCAAATTTCAAGTTGGTTTTTAAAAAGTCAGAGATGTTTTAAAGGAGAAAAAAAGACTAGTGATTCTTACTCCAGCATCTTCAGGCTTGAGGGAGGTAGTACCCTATTTTCCTTTACTAACTGTAATAAAAATTACCATGTGAGGAATTGAAGTGGCAAGAAAATTATATAGAGAAGCCAAAAGCACTTAATTTTCACCCTTAATATAGTAATTAACGTGAGGAACATTTGAGATCTGGAGGGTTAGTTCTAATAGGGCGTAAGTTTGAGTGACGAGGTGAAAGTCTTCATTTTATTTTTAAAAATTAGATTGTATGTGTTTCTTAATGTTTGTGTTCCTGGGACTGAAGTCCTTTCTCTATTGTCAGCTGAAAATTACACGGTAGAATTTGAGTCCAAGTATCTCTCATCGTGGACTTAAGGTTGTGGTGAGCTAGGTTTTGGACTGGAGGGAACATCTTCGAGAGTCTTTACCAGCTTATGTTCTGAATAAGTGTGGAACATTCCTTACCTATGTAAGCTAGTCACTGGTGACATCGTTTCCAGCTGTAACTTTTTGACAGAGCAAGATGATAAAAGTCTTGTAGTCTTAAACATATCTGGGCTTTTGTCTTTAGTGTGAAAAATTGTGCAGTAGATGTTAGGAACCCGGTGTTCTGAAACTGTTTGGGGGGAGATTTGTGAGGGTATTTGCTTCAATGGGTGTAGCAGCAGTTTAAGTGGGAAAGAGCTGTTTCTCTTTCTTGTATTCCTGGATAGAATGAAAATTAAAAGCTGAGATGGTTACCTGGGATTCAGTTCCACTGTGAACTTAGTAAGCTCTTTAAAAAAAAAAGCTGGTTAAGAATAGTCATTGTGTAATAAAAATTAAAAAAGAAAGAAAGAATATTCTCTGGGGGCTGGAGAGATGGCTTAGCGGTTAAGAGCACTGTCTGCTCTTCCAAAGGTCCTGAGTTCAATTCCCAGCACCCACATGGTGCCCACAATCATCTTTAGAGAGATCTGATACCCTCCTTTGGCCTGCTGGCTCACATGCAGGCAGAACACCATATCAAAAATAATAAATAAATATTAAAAAAGAATACTCACTGCTCTTGTAAGGGGCCCAGGTTTAATTCCAGCATCTATGGTGGTGGCTCACAGTCATCTATAACTGCAGTTCCAGAGCGTCCGTACCCTCTAATGACCTCTGTGGGGATATGGCGTGCACACGTACATGCAGACAAAACGCTCGTACACATAAAATAAACCCTTACAGAATAGTTTCGGGGTCATATGTGAAGTATAAACATGTTGCATATAAATAGCATACTGTCAACCACTGTATCACATGTGACTACAGAGGTGCGCGCATCTGACCATGCGCACACAAGCACATACGCAGATAATTGCTGTCCATTCCAACCTATTTAAATGTGAAACTCTCCCTCTTCCTCCTTTTCAGTGAAACAAGCTGCACGAAAATGAACAAAGCACATGTCTAGCAACAGGCTGGTACAGGATGTTCACAGCAGCTCCTTTGCATTAGAAATAAACTGCACATTCCCACGGCGGAATAGAGGGAACTCAGAAATACTCCTCAGGAGAAGGGAGGCACAGCGCTTTATTTTATGAAAAATATGGACCAGATGAAGCTAAGACGTGATGGTAGAGATGAGGACTGCTTCTGGGCGCTGTGGTTCACAGAGGGGCTCAGGGAGGGGACCTTCTGGGATGATGGAACTATTCGACAGCTTGATTGGATGATGAGAATTTAAGTGACTTACTTTTGAGGTAATGTTATTTTTCTTATTTTGGGTGTGTGTGTGTATATATACATGTATTTGTGTATTCATGTGTGTGTGTAGGTTTATTTGCCCATGTGTGTATATGTGGAGGCCAGCGGTCAACATTTTCTTTCTCTATTGCTCATCCACCTTAGGTTTTGAAATAGCGTGTCTCACTGAGTCCAGCTAGACTGGCGGGCGTGTCTGCTATCTGGTGCCACAGGCCTGCATCAGCATGCCCTGCTTTTAGATGGGTACTGGGGATTCAAACTCAGCTCCTCCTGCTTCCACGTAAACCATCTACCCACTGAGTGGCCTCCCAGCCTCTCTTTCATGGTTAACTTCCAGAAAAGTGCAAGATTAGTAAAAGGATGTTATGTATACTTTTATCCAAATTTACCCATGGCTTCCATGTGTTCAGAATTATTAAGCTATGCATTGTATGGTATGTAGTAAATGGGGGGAGAAAAGGTTTAAGGTGTGCTGAAAGTGAGAAATGGTCTTATCTGGAAAAAAGAAAGAACACAACCATAAATTAGCATAAATTAATGACAGTGAAAGAAAACAGATAACTGTCTCCCCTCTGTGTGGCTGTGTCTGTGTGTCTGTCACTTACTTGTCGCTGGAGTGTCACATGTTTTTGTTGGAAGAAACAGGACTGAGAGGATGATTCAAAGCGTAACTGCAGTGAGGAAACCCTGCTTTCCTCCATTATCCTATGTGTGTCACCCGGGACTGACACCCAGCGGCGCTTTTCTTGGAACCGAAGGTGGTGCTCATTCTTAGGAAAGAGCAGCACACCTACAGTGTGCTAGGTTCTGCACAGACATGTACCAGCTGTAGTGTTCTGGACACTGGACAAAGGAAGAGGAGGCCAGAAAGCCTGCTTGTCGTCTCTATCAGAGGGAGGCGAGCCTGGTGTTTATGAACCACTCGAGCAGTTTTGATCGCGTTTCCTGCAGCTTCAGCGTGACTGATGGAAACTAAACATGTTTAGGTCATGGCTTAAATGGTGATGGTTTCCTCTCTTTGTATAATTTTTACTGTGGGCTCATTGCAATTTAGGATTAACTATAATTTATAGATACTAGTTTATTTTTTAAAAAAAAAAACTAAAAACATCTGTATCAGTTTTTGGTTATTCCCTAGATTGGGAGATATTTAAAGTATTTAGAGGCATCAGTGGATTAACATTGATGTCAGTGGCATATGTGTGTTTCTTCTTTATTAATCAAAACCACGCAGCTATATGGTTTATGTATTTTTAACAAAATCAAAGGTGCATTGAACAGGAAATGATAGTTGTCTGCTACCAACTCAGGTAAAGGAATGACTTTTCTTTAAAAACATGTTGATGATCCTCTGAAGGAGCAGACTGGATCTTTAATTTACACACAGTAATTTTCTTTAGGCTTTAGGGATGAACTGTGTGTTGTAATTTTACTTTTTCTGTGCTGAGGATTGAACACAAGGTCTTTCTCACATTAGGCAGGTGCTGTTTATACCACCTAGTCCTGTCTGCTAGAATTTGGTTTTGTCAGCCTTAACTAGAAATGAATTTTAAAAATTTCTTAGGTGATGCCAACCTCCTCTTATTTTGTTATAAGCTGTCCATGTGTGTGGAACTGGGGAGAGGAAGATAGTGCCCTGCACATTCCCATTCTCCAGATTCACTATTCACTGGCACTTTGATTGATGCCTTTTGCTTTATTTTGGTTGGTTTCATTGTTTTTCAGATAAACTCTCACTCTTTAGCCCAGGATAGTCTTGAACTTGTGATTTTCTTGACTCAAACTCCTAGATGCTGGAATGATGGTTGATGTGCTTTTAAAACTCCGTAAAATTTGGAATGGAGAGATGGCTGAGGAATCAGTTAAGAGCACTGGTTGCTCTTCCAGAGGTCCTGAGTTCAATTCCCAGAACCCACATGGTGGCTCCATCTATATAACATGATCTGATGCCCTCTTCTGGCCTGCAGGCATACATGCGGATAGAGCACTAATATATAAAAAATAAATAAACAACAAAAACCCTTTCTGTCCTTAGAGAGGAACGAAGTTCAGGTCCCAGCACCTCCGTTGGTGGTTCACAGCTGCCTGTAGCTGCAGTGCTGGCGGCTCTGGTGCCCTCTTCTGACCTCCGTGGGCACTGCATACTCACAGTGCATAGAGATAGGCTCAAGCAGAAGCACGTAAAGCAGAAAATAAAAAGTCTTCAAAACTCGTTACATTCTGTGGCTGGAGAGATGGCTCAGCAAATAAGAGCAGAGAACCCAAGTTTGCTTTCCCAGCACCCGTGTTAGTGGCTTACAACTACCTGTAACTCTAGCTCTGGGGAATTCTGGCCTCCGAGGAGGGCGCCCGCCCACGGGAGCACATTCCCAGTCAGACACAAGTGCACGCACATAGTTAACTTTGGAAACCTTTAAAGCTCGGTAACGCCGCACAAGTGCAGCCGAAGAGTGGTAGAAACAGTACCGGACTTCCCTTGTGAGCGAAGTCAGTGCTGAAGTAGGGATTTGGACGCGTGGGCACTGTGCAGCTCTTTTGTCAGTAGCTTCCTTCTCTTGGTTCATCAGTTGGAACAAAGATGGGTTTTTTTTGCTTCTTACTCGAGTGACTCAGGCTAACAGTGTCTGTGTAACCAGCCGTTCACCTAGAGCGCTGGATTATCTTTGTTGCAGTGGCTGGAGAATGCACTTGTCTAAATTTTCCAGTCACCTTTTACTCTGAAACCCTGGACGTTGGGGGCCGAGAAGACGGCCCAGCTGGGTAGAGCCCTTGCCGTGCAAGCATGAGGCCCGGGGTTCTGACCCGCAGTGTCAGTCAAAGCTGCGTGGCTAGATGGGCACCTCACCCTGCCCCTTCCAGCCAGAGCAGTTCTCTTCTGTCTGCCCCCGTTAGCCCCGTTAGCCGTTAGTGACTCCATTACTCTTACTGGCCGTGTTTGACTGTTTCTTAAAAGCCAATGACTCACTGGCTTTCTTTGTTTCCGACTTAATGCCTCTGTTTAATCTTCCCTTTGATTTCCACTATACTTGTTCTAGTTTGATTCATATGCTAAAGCGAAATTATTCTTCTCTGTCTTGAACTTACATATACAAACATTAAGACTTGCTTATGAAGTAAATACATAGGACATTTTCTTCCCTTCCAAAGAAGGCTTATTAGCCTCCTGCTGTAGGCAGACACTAAGGGTTTGGTGTTGTAACTGAAGTCATTTACCTGGTTTGTTTTGGAGCTGGGGTCTCCCTCGTTAGTCTAAGATGTCTTCAAACCCTCGATCCTCCAGCCTGACTCCATAGTGCTTGGAAAGGTTGTCTTTGGTGAGCATAGTTATATTCAAATGGCTCCTAAACTCTGGGCCTCGTGTGGCTATAACTAAGCTAAACTTCCGGCCTCACAACTTACAAGGCCTAAGTAATAACGTCTAAACCAAGATGACTTCGCATCTGAACTATCAGATTGTATGGACTCTGCCAGGGACATCGCTCGGTGTGAAGCACAGCTTACAGATCCGCACCTCCATGCCCATCGCAGGTCGTGAGGTGTTAGTGGACTGGGAGTTCATTGGAAGCAGTCTCTGTACCTCTTGGTGTTCTCACTCTTTAGCATTCAGAAGTGCTGCTTTTCACTGCCGAATTGTTGGGACTGACGCCCTTCATGGTGTTCTGTGCTGGCTGGGAATTAAGAGTATGACACATAGATTTAATATTGCAGACGCTTTTTTGAGACATACTTTGTGTAGCCTAAGCTGAACGTGAACTCACTGTGAAGCTGAACTTCTGATCCTCCTGCTTCCACTTCCTGGGTGTTGGGATTATAGATGTTTGTTACCATGTGCAGTTGTATGTGGTACTGGGACAAAACTTAAGGCTTCGTGCATGCTGGACAAGCAGTCCACCCTGAGCTGGACCCCGCCCCCAGCCCTGTGCACACTCTTATTGTACTGCGGGGGGTAGAATCTCACCCTTACCATTTCACAGGGAGACAAGACACTCGGTGAAATACTAGTTTTCCTAAGCTCAGTTCCTTTACCTGTAAGATACAGGGACAAATGAACCGATAGCCGAAGGCTTTAAGACTCAATGAAACAACAGATGCAGAGTGCTTAGGTCAGGGGTCGGTGTCTGCAGGAACTCTTCCATACTTGAACAGTTTTCATTCATCAGCATCAAGCTCCATTGTGTTCTGAGTAGTGTGCCAGAACAAGATACTGTCCTCTCAGAAAGGAGAACATATCCACAAAAGATAATAGTAACCCAGATTGCATGGTGACTGGCCAGTTTCTTAAGAGGTGAAGAAACAGGAATACTTGCCAAGCAGGTGGATGGGAACTTCAGGGTAACAGGATTTGGCCAGAGCATTGAAGGACTAGTTAACAAGTTGGCAGACTGTTGAATCCACGCTCTGCTAACAGGTTTTCTTACCTCCCTCCTGAGATTACGACAGTGAGGTGAGTTAAGATGAATAGTGTCTCCAACACTGCCAGAATGAGGGAAGAATGAGCTTCAGATAGAACACTGAGGGAGAAGAAAGATTGTTTGAAATGGGTGACATGTCAGAGTGACAACCCACTGGGCCACAAGTGACTCTGAGCCATCCAGCCGGGGAATGTGCTGAGGAAAGCCGGAGCGGAAATTGGCCTCGGCAGGATCCAGGGTCACTGAGGAGACGTGCCTGGGTGTGCCTAGAGCGGTGGACTTGCCCTGAGTGCGGGCAGCACCAGCGCCATGCCTCTCTGCTTCCTGATGGATGCAGCACAGCCTGCAGCCTCGCCTGCCGTGGATGACTCCCTTGAATTTCAAACAGAATAAGCCCTTCCTCCCTGGCTTTGCCAGGTATTTTCTCGCAGCAGTGACATTGTCACTAACACACAGGAGATCTCTTGCATTCTGAGACCAGCCTGGTCTACACAGTGAGTTCCAGGACAGCCAGGGCTACACTGAGAAACCCTGTCTCTGAACCTCCCCAAACAAAACAAAACAAAACCTACTTCTTATTCCTTCAAAGGCTCCATTCAGTTCCCAGCAGCCACAGCTTAACAGCCACCTGTAACTCCAGTTACATGCACATAAATCTTTGTCAGGTGTCTATAACATCTTTAATTCTAGTACTGAAGAGGCAGCATCAGGCTGATTGGAGTTTGAGGCCAGCCTCACCTACTCAGGGCTATGTCGTGAGACCCAGTCTTAAAAACAAGCAAAAAACCAAATTCTGACACTTTAGAATGAATTTTAACAGTAAAGCTGGTGGCTGTCTGTTGTGAACTTTTATGCATCTTTAATTTGTCAGTTTGTTTTTGGCTTTCTCTTTTTCTTACATTTTTAGTTGATGAGTTTTCATGACTGGTTTTCTTCCTACCCCCTAGACAGCCTAGATTCTAAGTCACAAAGCCACACAGTAGAAAGGACCAGGCAGAAGGGAGTAGAGAAGGGAGGAAGGCATTCTCTCTCCAGCTGCGTTGTTTTACAGACATGGAAATGGAGATCTGGAGGAGATGGTCGAAGGTTCATGATGCAAGCTGATCACTGCTCGGTTTATACCTCTCCGGACTGAGCGAAGGCTGGCTTTTCTTTCATCACGCTGGTTCTCAGCCATCTGGGGGGAATTATTCCAGCACTAATCCTACTACTATGGTCTTTTAAAACCAAGATAGACAGTGACTTTCTATCAGGACAGTACGATAGTGAGTCATCCGCCACGAGAAGGTCGTGGTTTGTTCTCCGCTGAGCATTACTATTCTTCTGTTTAAAATTAAACTTATATTTAGTGTGTGGGTGAGCGTGCGCACATATGTGTATGCTGTGGCTCCCTTGTGGAGCTCTGGACAACTTTTGGGAGTTTGTACAGTCAGCTTTGAGAGGGGGAAAAACAGTTTCTTTTAAATTTTACAAGTTGTCAGTTACCAGTGCTTAGAGCATCAATTCTGTCTCTGTCTCTCCCTTTCTAAGTAAACCTACTTCTTTGTCCTGGCAGAGCATAGACGCTCTCCTGGCTGAAGATGGGTGGCACTGCCGTGAAGAGTTGGGTACCACTGTGTCGCATTTGACCAGCCCTGAGCTTCCAGCAGCTGCTTTCAGTCTCCCACAGCTTGACGAGAGCCAGGCAGAAGAGCAGGCCCACATTTAAGCCTTGCTTTCTTGTGTGGTAAGGTCCAGGGCTTCATGTCTGCCCCGGCTGCTCAGTAAATACCTCCCTCCAGAGCAGGTGGCTTTTCCTAGATACAATGCCAGATTTCCAGTCACCACTTCTCTGTCACACGCTTCCTTTTCCCTTGAAGTGTATTGTTTCAGCCTCAGTGAGACACTCCACTTGTATTTTGGAACTGTGTGCAGCAAACAATACTTCTTAGTCACTATAAGCATAATTTTACCATGAAATCATTTTGCAACTGGCAGTTGCTTTGCATTCTATATTCTTTCCCACGACTAAAGAAAGAGAAAACGGGCTGGGTTAGAGAGAGAGAGCCTGACCACTGCAGATTCTCTTATGCGCCTTCCAGAAGAAGCAGGCTTCTGGACTGGGTTCAGCTTTACTCAAGTACTGGCTTTTCTCTCTACCACTCTTAAGCGCTCTGAGATCGAATTGTGCAACCTGCTAATGTATGTACAGCCTTTCACGTCTTCAGGGGTGTGTGCAGATCGCTCACTTGCCAGGCTTTGCTTTCTTTTTCTTCCTCACACTTCGATTCTGAGACTTGTATTCACTTTCTCTCTCAGTTTTTCAAGACAGGGTTTCTCTGTGTAGCCCTGGCTGTCCTGCACTCGATTTGTAGACCAGGCTGGCCTCGACCTCACAAGAGATCCACCTGCCTCTGCCTCCCTGGGATTAAAGGATCGTACTACCACGCCTGGCTTAGATTCCCTTTTATGACACTGTAAATCCCTATCATAGGAGAAGAAAAAAAAAAAACTTTCAAATTCACTTTTTTAAACATTTACTTTACTATTAGTGGGGAGGAAAGAATCTGAATGGGCACACAGAGGTCAGAGGACAGCCCTGTGGACTGAGGTTGGTTCTCTTTCCACCAGGGGCTGCTTGAACTCAGGTTTCAGGTTTGTGTATTTTATTGCTGAGTAGTCATCTTACCAGGGCAGATTTAGGTGGTTTTGAGGGCTTTATGCAAGGTGTGTGTGTGTGTGTGTGTGTGTGTGTGTGTGTGTGTGTGCGCGCGCGCGCGCGCGCGCGCATGTAGTGTGTGTGGGTTTCTCTTGGTTTCATGTGAAATGGGAAATTTTGTTTCTTTTGTTGTGGTGGTACTAGAAATTGAACATAGACTTTGTCCTAGGTAAATGCTCTCCAGCTGTGCCACATCCCACTTTCCCAGCCCTAATAAGTCTGTCTGTCTCTCTTTCTTCTGGTTTTTCAAGACAGGGTTTCTCTGTATAGCCCTGGCTGTCTTGGAACTCACCTTGTAGACCATGCTGGCCTCGAACTCAAGCGATCCTCCTGCCTCTGCCTCCTGAGTGCTGGGATTAGAGGTGTGGGATTCCACCTCTCGATGGAAATGGAGTTTTAAAAAATTTTCGTGATGTGTGCATGTCTTTCCTCCCGCCACTTATCTTCATTTTCTAGTTGTCTGTCTCCTAAGAAAACAGGGAGCTTTAATATTACGCTGGTCTTTCTTTTCTTTAACCCTTTTCATTCCCCCCTTCCTTCCTTTTCTTTATTTCTTTTCTTTTGGATTCTGAAGTGCTCCCAGGGCTTCGCACATGGTGGGCAAGTGTTCTACCACTGATCCAGCATTGGGGGCTCCTGTCGATTCTTTTTTTTTTTGTCCTGTTTTGTAGACAGAATCTTTCTACATAGGCCTGGCTGTCCTGGAACTCATACTCTCTCTATAGACCAGGCTGGCCTTGAACTCACAGAGAGCTGCTTGTCTCTGTCTGAGCGCTGGGACTGAAGGTGTGCGCCACCGTGCCAGGCTTCCCATGTATTTTTACAGGCTGCTCTGTGTTATGTCATTAATTTCTTTGAACTGTTTTTAATGTGGGTATATTCTAGACCTTTCTTATTTAGCTCGCATGTTTGACTTGTTTTACTTTGTTTCCATGTTTTGTCAGCTGTAACCCCACTTAAAGCACTGCCGCACACTAGACCTCTCAGTTTCAGAATGAGTGTCAGGAGGATTTTCTTCTTCCTTCGGTCTCAAAAAGTGTCATTTCAATATTTTCATATGTACTATCTGTTTGATCTAAGGGGTGCTGATGACAACCTAGAGAATTTAATACACATGGTTTGAGATAACTTTTCAGAATTACTTGCCATTGCTAGACCAATCTCATTAGTAAAGACTTTAACAGTTTTGTAGTTCAAATTTAGAGCCCCAAATCTAGTAACTTAAGTTTTGGTTCTTATGTCATTTAATTCCTTTTTTCTACAAAATGTCATTGGCTTTTTAAGAAGCCAACCATAATTATATGCAATAGTTAACTTTTAAAGAGGAAAATAAAGATTTACTTTAGAACCTGTATTCTAGATAAAATGGTTTAATAGATACACAGTGATTTGAAGATAACATTTAGGTCATGAATTTTCTCCTAGTTTTGTAATTTATTGAAAAGGAGTTAGTAATTTAAAACAAAAAAAAAGGTAAAGATCACTCAAAACAAAGGAAGATGAACATAAATCACTTGGGAAATAAGGAGCAGGATGAGAGAATGGGGAGGAAGAAAAATCTACCCCAGTAATCTAAGGCGAGATAGTGTCTGTGTTTGAACATTAAGTTTAGCTCCAAGCTTCCTGGCAAGCAAGTGAAAAAAGGAAACAGGATGGGTTTCATGGTTATTGTCTGGTAAAGAAGCTTATCAGTTTTTCAGTAGAGAAAACCTTGGAAAAAGTCTTGGCTTACAAAGAAGCCGAATTCATATTCAAGGACTGCACTTCCTACTCCTCTTTTATAAATGACTGACCTTCTGCTGTTGCTCTCTTTATTGCTGTAGTTATATTTGGTGAAATTAAATTCGTGTCCACTGTTGTCAAAAGTGGAAAGTGTGGCTGGGGTGTGTTTATGTATTGCCTCTGGAGCTGAAGCCATTGACCGACAGGAAACTGAAAGCTAAAAGTTCAGGAAATGTATTGTATTTCAATTGTGTGGAGAGAATACATACATATAGTGTTTAACTACTGAAGTCTGAGACCATTTCAAGACTGAAACTTGCGTTGTTGTGTTTAGAGATGGCTGTTCTGACAACAGCACCCCAGATGCCTGAATTCGATGCTAGGTGCTGCCTGTGGCTTGTGGGGAGACGTGTGCGATACGAGAGAAAACATCCAGCAGATGACATGTGCTCAGCTGACTCGTGAGGAGGTGGCACAGCCGGCCCTCAGGGATATTCTGTCTTTAAGAAGGACTTTCGGTGTGGATCTAATGAAAGGGAGGCCGTGCCTACCGGATGTTACATTACTCAGCAAGGCCTGATGGTTGTCTTTTCTCCTGCTCAATTTCATTATTCTCTAATTTATTAATATACGTAATATGCTTTTTAAATTTCTTTTTCTTTTTTCTTTTGTTTTTGTTTTTGTGACAGGGTTTTTCTGTGTAGCCTTGGCTGTCCTGGGCTCACTCTGTAGACCAGGCTGGCCTCAAACTCACAGGGATCCTCTGGCCTCTGCCTCCTGTGTGCTGGGATTACAGGCGTGAGCCACCATGCCCAACTCTAATAGTTTTTTTTTTTTTTTTTAGTGTTAAGAAAATTATTATCAATATTATCTTAAAAATTAGCTGTCTCCCAAATATTTTCTAATTCTTGTAGGAAATGCACAAAGTCTATAGAATTTTATTTTTTGAGATAGGATCTCTCTACAGAGCCGTTGGCTGTCCCGGATGTGCTTTTAATGGCATATTGTTTATATGAACTCCACGTTCCTATTTTGTGGGACCATGTGAAGTTTAATAGCTTCTTTAAAGGGGGAAGCTTCCTTCTTTCTTTTATTAAATTTTTTTTTTTGAGACAAGGTTTCTCTGTGTAGCCCTGGCTGTCCCAGAACTCACTCTGTGAGAGCCACTTGCCTCTGCCTCCCAAGTGCTGGGATTAAAGGTGTGCGCCGCCCCTGCTGCCTTTAAAGGGGGGAGTCTCTGGGGCTGCATTTTGTTTATTCGTTGTTATCTTTGTTCACACACGCAGAACTCTGTTGCTTTGAGGCAGAGTTTAGCTAAGTAGCCCAGGCTGGCCTGGGACTCTTGGTTCTCCTACCTTTGCCTCTAGAGTGCCAGAATTATAGGTGTCTCACTGTTTTAGGCTTCAGCGAGAATGGTCATTTATGACATCAGTCACACAAAATACTTAACGGTTACATTAAGTGACCTCTGTCTCCCCAAGTTCTTTTGAGGAACTTCAGCTATGGTGGACGTTCACTGTTTTCACAGCTCAGTTGAAGCTGCTCCTCCATCAGGATTGATTTCCGTTTGGATCTGTTGAGGTTATTTATGTTTGTTCCTGAACTATTCTAGTGACCCAGAGGTTTGAAGGTCCTCACTAGAAAAGACTGGTCCAGGGGGTGAGAAGCAGTGCATTCCCAAGGGAAGGCTCTAGGATGCTCTTCCTACCAGAGAGGGAAGTGAACTTTGGCTGACAGGGAGCTGGTGTGGGGGGAAGTGGACTCTGACAGGAAGCTGGTGTAGAGGGAAGTGGACTCTGACAGGGAGCTGGTGTAGGGG
>NW_026592929.1:0-6062 GCF_907164565.1 Psammomys obesus | reverse complement strand
TAGGGGGAAGTGGACTCTGACAGGGAGCTGGTGTAGGGGGAAGTGGATTCTGGCTGACAGGAGCTGGTATAGGGGGAAGTGGATTCTGGCTGATAGGAAGCTGGTGTGGGGGAAGTGGACTCTGGCTGACAGGGAGCTGGTGTAGGGGAAGGTGTTGGGACTTCAGGCAGTAGTAGCTCATCGCCCATTGCAGGGAGGCTTCTCTTCAGAGAACAACAGTTGAAGGCAGGCGTGGAGGCACAAGCTTTTAATCCCAGCACTCAGGAGGCAGAGACATCATCATGTGGCCCATTTAGGCTATATAGCAAGACTGTTAACAAACAAAAATCCAAAGGGTGGAAAATTATTCATGAAAGAAACAGATTACAATATAAGTCTTTGATTTCTGTTTAGTGTGCTGATTCTGCTTGCTAATATCTATTTTAGTATGAGCTCTTGCATAATAGACTTACAGCCAGTGGTTCTTAACAGGGGAGGTGAGGACCAAAACCTCCCCTCCCCTGTGAGGTCTCAGGGAGCAGGGAGTCCTCGAGCACAAAGCAGACCTATAGCGGGTGTTCCAGAATGTTAGGAAGGGCAAGTTTCTGATGAAGCACATGCAAGAATCGACATTTCCCACACAGGGCTCGTCAAGACCCGTTATGTCCATCTGAAGCGCTTTTGTGTACCCAGCCTTTTCTTTATGAATGAAAATTAAAATTTAACAGACTGATAAAAAAAAAAAAAGATATGGTTGTTTACACACAAAAAAACCCAAAAAGTGAAATTTTCTTTTGTTGTTGTTGTTGTTGGTTTCCATTGAAGCCTGGAATTTGGAATGGTGTAATGTCTTTCTTTTTTAAAAATTTATTCATTTGTATGAAAGCTCTGTTTGCATGTACACCTGAAAGCTAGTAGAGGGCACGAGATGTCATTAGAGATGGTTGTGAGCCACTGTGTAGGTGCTGGGAATCGAACTCAGGAAATTTGGAAGAGTGGCCAGTGCTCTTAACCACTGAGCCATCTCTCCAGCCCCAGTTTAACATAGGTGTTTTCTCTGCACTTACAAATGCAGATGGTTTTGAGACAGTATTTTTATGCAAATATATATTATTCTGTGGTAGCAGAGGTCAAACCAAAGGCTTTGTGTATGTTCAGTAAGTACTCTGCTACTGAGCTATCTTTTTTAAAAAGTTAGGTTCTATTCTGTAAATTGCTTTTTTCTTTAATGTCACTCTTAAACATCTTTTCACATCAGTTCCTTTGTAACTTTCCTTATTTTTAACTGCTGCATAATGTTTTGTTGTTGAGATTTATCGTAATAGTCCTTTGAATTCTCTTTCCCTGTGGCTGACAGGGTGACTCTAAGATTCTTGCTGTGCAGGCGTGGGAATCCCGGTTTGGATCCCTGGCACCCTTGTAAAAAATCATGTACATGGCGTGTGTCTATAATTCTAACCCTGAGAAAATAGAAAAAGGTGGATCCCTGGAGCTTGCTGGCCAACCAGTCTGGAATTTATAATATCGATGATTAGTGAGCAGTATCTGAAAAAGAGCAAAAAAGCTCTCGGCATTTACCTCTGGCCCCCGTGGCCCCCATGGCCCGGTGCACATCTACACTGCCCACACATCTGCACCAAGAAATTGCTTTCTTCTCTTAGACTCGACTAAACACAGATGCTTGTTCCTAACAGTATCTGCAGACGCAGACGGTTTTCTGGACTCGCTGCTCTCGAGCTAAAGGACATTAAACTCTTGGTGGATATTGGCAAATTTGCCCGTAAGAATATCACACCTTGCTGGTTGTGATCGTGCTTGCTGGTAGGCTGTGCTGAAGGAGGTGGAGGCAGGAGGGTCACGAGTTCAAGGCCAGGCTGGGCTACACACTGGGGCTGAAGAGATGCTTCAAGGGGTTAAGAGCCCTGGTTGCTCTGCCAGACGTCCTGAGTTCAATTCCTAGCACCCACACGGTGGCTCACAACCATCTATAATGGGATGGCATGCAGGCAGAACATAATAAATAAATAAATCTTTAAAAAAGAATACCATGCCAGCTTGCATTCTCACTAGGAATGTAAAGTATTATTTTTCTGGTGACTATGCCAATTTTCTTTTTGTGGACAGAGTCGGGTCTCTGCTCTTTACCAGCTAATTGTTTGTTTCTTGGTCACTTGTGTGTTCCCTAGTAGCACATGAGGAACAGTTCCAGCATCTGGGGTTACTGAGGCTCTGCTGAGGTGGGCAGCAGGATGCACACCAGTCATGTGGCCCGCGGTTCGGAAGAGACAGATGTGCAGCCAGTTCCAGTAGTGTCTTGCCCTTTCGTGGCAGCAGGAGAGCAGGCCTATCAGGAGAGGCTGGGGGAATAAGTTCCTGGGAGAAGGAGCAGTAAGTGCAGAGCCCTGGGAGGGCACAGGGGTAGGTGTTCGCTAGAGCAGCTCTAGCAGAGCTCAGGAGATGGGAACAGAACATCTCTGTGATGAACGTGGAGGGCGCTGAGCATGGAACGGATTTGGAGTCTGTGCTGTTTGTGACGGGAAGCCATTGGAGGGTTGCCAGACTGAGCTGTAAGCCAGTCTGATTGTCACTTTCCTTAAAAATGGTTCAGTTCCCATTTCCTTTGGAATAAAGTTCAAATGCTGTTTTCTGGTACACAAGGTCCTCCAGTCAAGCCTCTGCCTATTTATTTAGCATCGTCTGTGTCCTTCCCACATGTACCCTTCACTTTAGCCAAATTGAATCACAAGCAATTCCTGGATGGGTCATTGGTGATTCATATCTTTGCATCTTCCTGCATGCTACTGGCCTGCAGGAAGCCATCCCGCCTGCCTGCTATGGTCACTGGCTTGGCTTTAGAGGGTCTGCACTGCTCTTATGTTCTAGCCATTCCCTCCCCAGTCACTTTCTGCTCTAGCCACAGTCTTGGAATGTGCTGTGTTCCCTACCCGCCCTAATTGTACTCTGCCCACACCCTTGCTAGCCGAAAGCCCATCCTTCAGTTACCGTCTCCAGCACTGCCTGCCATGCTTTCCCTCTGTAGGACCTCGTGGGGACCTTAAACTGCCGTCTCTCTGCCTCAGAAAACCCCCACATGGCTTGCTTTAGTTTCTACATCTGAAATTCTGAACTCACTGCTTAACCCAGGGCTAACAAAACTTGACTCCTATGCTACCTCTTCCTCCTCCTCCTCTTCACCTTGTTTATCCCCGTGTGCTCACAGGTGTGCATGTGGAAGCGAGAGGACAACTTTGTAGAATTCCAGCCTCGTTGAGAGAGGTTGTTTCTTCTGCGCTGCCTGCCCAGGCGAGCTGGCCTGTGAGCTTCTGGGCGATCCTCTTGTCGCTAGGAGTGCTGGGCTTGCAGCGGTGCCACCAAAGTCAGCTTTTTCCATTTGTTCGGAGGATCACACCCAGGCTGCCAGGATTGTGCAGCTAGTGCTTTTTACTGAGTCATCACTCTGGTCCCTGTGCAGGTGTGTTTGTAGGTGTGCGTGTCTGTGTGCAGGTGCACGTGGAGACCGGCGGTGGACGTGGGACATCTGCTGCAGTCATTCTCTACCCCTGGCATTGAATGCAGAACTCACTGCTTTGGCTCTGCTGCCTGGCCATTCAGCCCCAGGAGCCCTCTCCTGCCTGTGGTCCCAGCGCGAGGGTCACAGGCAGGCCCCCACACCCAGCTTCTTTGTACGCTAGAAATCAAACTCAGCTCCTCCTGCTTGGGCAGCAAGCAGGTCCTTTACCTAGTGAGCAATGTCCCCAGCAGTGGTTTTGCTATATTTAGCCTTTAGGTACCCCCACAAATTTTAGGATCAGCTTGCTAACTCTGCAACCGAGTTAACTTAGCTTTTGCTAGGGGTATCTTTGGCCAGTTTGAGGAACAGTCAATAAGGTACAATTTAGCAGTTTAAAACTGTGGCTGCAAAAACAACTGTAACGTTTAAATACTCCAGTTGTTAAAAGTATCTAAAATACACAGCTAAGATTTGGTATTAATATGTTACAAAAAAAAAAAAAAAAACACCTTATTTTCTATTTTTTTCTTTCCTTTTTTTTTTTTTTTTTTTTCATTTTAAGACAGAGTTTCTCTGTATAACAGAGCCCTGGGTGTCCTTAGACTTGCTTTGTAGACCAGGGTGGCCTTGAACTAACAAGAGCTCCTGGTGCCTCTGTCTTCCAAGCTTTGGGATCAAAGGCATGGGCTGCCACTCCCAGGGTTAATTTTCCTTCATTGAAACAGTAGCTTATTGAGTGCCCTGCAGGATGGGGGAGTGAGAATACTACTTGAATCTCTTCTTTTTTTTCTTTGGATTTTGGAGATGATCTCGCTGTGTGGCCTAGTCTAGCCTTGAATTTGCAGCAGTCTGCCCGCTCTGCCTCCCCAGGGCTGGGATTATAGTCAGGCACCACAATACCTAGTCTCTTAAAGAAACAACCTCCAAGAAGAGAAAGAGGACAAGCTATAAGATCAGGTGGAAATACTAGCAAAAAACCATAGACAAAAGACTTCTCCACAATAACAAAGAAGTCCTAAAATTCAGTAGTTTGATGGCTGGCATCACCACCACAAACAGTAAGACTATAACAGCTGAAAAATACACACATGCACACATACACACACACAGAAGTTTGTATGTTTGTGTTGTTGTGGTTTTTTGAGACAGGGTTTCTCCGTGTAGCCCCAGCTGTCCTGGAACTCACTCTGTAGACCAGGCTGGCCTCAAACTCAGAGATCCATCTGTCTCTTCTTCCCCAGTGCTGGGATTAAAGGTGTATACCACCACTAGCGGGGTGCAAAAAAACAAACAAAAAACCTTTTTGAGCAGACATCTTAGGAAAGAAGGTGCGTAGTAGGCGGACGGTGCTCCCTCTAAGAGCTAAAGACCACGTAACAGACCCTATAGCAGACACGAGGCTAAAACAGACAGCCTATTGTTCCTGCCTTTGGTTGCCTCCCAGAGGTGGTAGGTAGGTTTCTATTGCTCAGACACTAAGCCCGGCAACCGACCTCTGAGCTGGAGCTGAGCTGAATCCATCCTCCCTGAGGACTAGCTTTCATGGTACCACAAGGCACTACACAGACTTGCAAGGAGAGAAGTAACCAGCAGTCCCGCCCAGCGTGGTCATGGTGTCTGTGGACCACATCAGTGAGCACCATGGCACAATAACCTGGAGTGCGATGATGCTGTGCATGTCAGGCCGGCGTGTGAGCAAGAGAGACTCTGTCTGCCTGGAAACCCAGCCCACTACTCAGTGGCGGCTGAGAGTGTAGTCGCTGGAGGAGGACCTAACTCTCAGTTACAGATGAACACATCCTCGCAATAATCTAAACGTCTGCCCTGCTGCCCACAGACAAGTGCACACCACCCCATCAAGGAACCTTCTCTTAGGAGACTACTACAGAAAACCACAACCAATCAAAATTCAGAACTATAGAGCCTAAGAATTTAAAAACTCAACATGTTGAGATATTGCATAGGCTTTACATAAATTAGGTGAACATTTAAGGTTTGCTGTAAACTTAAAGGTGTCTTAAACTCTGTTAACATCAACACCAACCAAAGCTAACTTTTATAGCGTCACGACGTGACATGCTTTGGTTTCCCCTATGCCCTTTTCAGTTGCTTCCTGATGAACAGCTGCCAGGATGGCTCATAAACCTGTAGTCCCAGCACCCAGGAGGCTGGGGCAGGGGGACAGACAGCTCCAGTTCTAACCTGAGCTACATAGCACGGTCCTGTGTCTGTCAACATAAAATAAATAAAGCTTTGATTTCTAAGTCTTTTTTACTCAGAATTTTAAAATTATGATAATTAGCAGTGGTCCTTTGGAATATAAAAATCAAGTTTTGTTCATAACCATTTCTTATATATATACTAAAGATCAAAGTAAGAGCTGAGTATGAGCAGGTCAGTGGTGAAACCTGCCTTATCCTGGTACTCGAGAGGCAGAGGCAGGCGGACTTCTGAGTTTTGGGCCAGTCTGGTCTACACAGTGAGGTCCAGGACAAACAGAGATACATGGAGATATCTTGTCTTGAAAAAAAAAAAAATAAACAAAATAAAATAAAGATAGCTGGGTGTGATG
>NW_026592928.1:0-3627 GCF_907164565.1 Psammomys obesus | reverse complement strand
ATAGGAAGGAAGGAAGGAAGGAAGGAAGGAAGGAAGGAAGGAAGGAAGGAAGGAAGGAAGGAAGGAAGGAAGGGAGAGAGAGAGGGATAAAGAAAAAACAGACTGACAGCTTACATAATTGTCACCACTGTGAGTAAAAGACTAAACAGGAATGTAAATTTTAAAAAATGGCAGAGCATCAAAATAATAGAAAATTGTATCTATACAACTAGCGTGCTGTATGTAATTTTTTACTCTGTCATACCCTTTGCCCATGTGACCCTCATCACTAATAAACTAAGATAAACACTTATTACTACATACCCCAGCTGAGGAGCCAGGAGAATCACACTCCTGGTTAATGACAAAACCGTCATCAAATGTACAGTATTTTGACTCTCTTGCAGGCTGTTCCTGGGCTCTGAGAAATGGGAAACATATTAGCCTGTATCATATTGTCTCAGTGTGTCTCGAATCTGAGTCCTTGTTTACAGATATCTACTCCCTAACACTGCAGCCACATGCAGCTTTTGACCTGTTCACGGAGCACCAGGACAGGCTAAGCTTTACAGCAGAGAAAAAGTCAAAATGTGTTTTCTCCATGCTCGCTTGAGGCCATTCCATGTAAAATATGAGGACCTCACAGACATGGGGTTGTCCCATCATCTGGAAAGCTTTAAAATGAATGTGTCAAAGAAGAAAAATTATTTGCATCCAAAATGCCTTTAAAAATTAGTCTAATTCCGAAGACCGATGGTGTGACTTCAATGTTATTCATGAAATGCTGAAACTGGACTTCCCTTTGCAAACTCTGCACCACTGTTCCAAGCCTGCCACCTTCTATTTTATGTGCTCTGAAATGAAACCAAGACTCTGCTCATTTTTCAAGTCCCCTAATTGATTTCTTGAGTCATATGCTACTTTTTCTAAACAAAGTAATATGAGAGTTATTTTAATTATGAGAACAAAAGAAGTTTGATCTGAGAAAAAAGATAGAAAGTTATAACTTCTTCATAAGAAAGTAGTATTGATAATTGATGGAAATGAACATACCCGTTCCACGGTATGTAAGGGTGAGCCTCCTGGAAATGGTCTATGTGTAGATTTGGAGCATGTTTTTCAATAGGATAAAATGAATATTCTAAAATGGCACTGTGGTTTCCAAGCTTCTAATTGCAAGATATAGTTACTTAATTACACATTGTTAGTACTTGATTGCACAGAGCTGTACTCATTTTGTAATTGTGCTTAATTATACTAATTAACTCAATAATCCCACAAAAATACAAAGATTTGATATGAAGAATATTCCTTTTTTTTTTCTTAGTAAACTGGATGATACTTTAAAAAACAGCCTTTTAAAGCAAAGACCTATCTCACATGCATCCCACTGTACCTTCCCTGGCTATGAGCAAAGGTGTGCCTTGTGAGTCTGTGCCAGGGCACACTGAGTCTGAGGATGAGAAGAGGAGCGGCTGGGGCGCTGCTGAAAAACTCCCTTAGGGGAAGCTGAACTCCGAGAGGATTATGTGAGGTGTGTAATTACACCTAGTGGATGAAAGGACCAGCCATCCAGTTTCCTAAATTGTCAGTCCTTTCCCTTCACCAAGGTTTTGTATTAGGAAGCCAAGTGTGCCTCCAAGACCAAAACAATTGACAACTTTAATCTGGATGTATTGAGTCAAGTGCTTTGGGCTTCCTAATATTAACTTATTGCTGAGCTTGACAACCCAAAATTCCAAATAGTGGCACTTTAAGTCAATAGGGATTTTATTTACCTGACTTAATATAAGTCCAGAGCAGACAGATGAAAGTCTCACAATGGCTACATGAGGCTGAGGCATGGCAACCTGCAATTCAGAGGGTATGGATCTTGTTTTTCTTCTCCCATACCACCCATGATGCCTGAATTTCAAGGAGTGGGAAGCGGCAAAGGGTGGTAAAAAGAATGTAAAGTATTCATGTCAACAAAGTGATGTTTTCTCCCAAGGCCATCAGACCGTCCTGAGAGACAACTTCTTATTATAGGGTCCTGCTACTGTGAGCATAAACTCAGATTCTGTCAGTCACACAGAAGAGACAACAGTTATTACAACAATTAACAGTGTCTGCCATATTATCAAACATTTCTGTTGATGGAAACACTCTTCACTGGGGAGTCTTGGGAAGACTTTATAAACACACACACACACACACAAAACCAGACCTTTTTCTTCTTCTTTTTTTTTTATCAGCTTTAATTCAACAGAGCTCCCTTAAAAAAAAAATCAAAAATTCCTACTGGGATCCCAAACCTTCAGGGAACAGCCCACAGATGAGCAATTAACCTCCATGGAGGGCGGCAGGCAAGAGGGTCGGTTTTTAGTGCTCATCTTACAGGTAAGAAAAGCAGGTCCAGAGACATACACATTTTTCCCAAGGTCAAACCGCAAGCAGTAGCTGACCTGAGCCATCACCCTGCCACTGAAATTATTAAATGCCTTATAAATAATTTCTGAAATCATCACAGTAGTGCCTTCTCTGGTTTTTCTTCTGAAAAGGAGCACAGCTTTGGATGTGGTTTCTCCTATCAGATTTGAACAACTAATATCTGACTATATTAAAAAATGGATATTGTCAGGATATGTGTAATCTAATTTCTCTGCTAATTAGGAGTTTGTTTCCTCTCAGATACTTATCTAGCCTCCAGGGAGGCCTTTGAAAGAAGGATGGTGTCTCTGGGAGGCCTTTGCTGAAATTATACTGCATCTTGCATATTGATGGCCTCAGGTCCTCCTTTGGAAGAGCTGCATGAGAGTGATAATGGAAAGCCGCCTCTGCTCTGCTAGAGAAGGAGCCGCACTGGCTGGGACTCCTGACTGTTGTGAATGGCACACATTGGTCACTGAGATTGGCCCTTCCAAGAAACAGGCTCACTTGTCCTTGCCATTGGTGAAAGGAGACTGCAGCTGAGGACAGAGGGGAACAGCCTCCCGGGGTCCTCTTCTTAGGGGTGGCCTCCTTTTATGTATTGCAAGGCAAGCAGGTCTTCTTTGAATCACAGAATCTCAAGAATTTGAGACCCCTCCAAAACCACCTTTTCTGACTTGGCTTTACTTTTGCTCCTTGTTAACCAGGTCCCCACATAGGGGTCAGCAGCACTTACCAAACCCTAGCCCACCTTTGCAAAGATCTGCTCATCAGCGAGCTCTTGATAATATTTATTCCAATTCTATCTTCCCATTATCTCCACAAATTGGATCCAAAACAATCCAAAGATATTATTCACATGAAAATTAAATGTCATTCCAAATATAATACCTCCTTAAACATTAGCAGAGTCCGGAGCATAGGCGGCAGCTTGGCAGGTAAAGTACTTGCCAAGTAAGCATGCGGATTTGCATTGGATCGCCAAAACCCCCATGAAAAGGAACAAAAGCTGGGCATGCTAATATTCGCCTCCAAGCCCGGTGCTAGGAAGGCAGAAACCTCCTCCCTACCCTATTCAGAAAATTCCAAGACAATGAGAGTATGTAGCTCAAAAAGACAAAAATCATATAAAAATTTTCTTAAAAAAATTGACCTCTAACCTGCCCATGCAAGCATGCATAAACTCTGTGTATGTGTGTGTGTGTGTGTGTGTGTGTGTGTGTGTGTGTGTGTGTGTGT
>NW_026592927.1:0-1721 GCF_907164565.1 Psammomys obesus | reverse complement strand
TGTGTGTGTGTGTGTGTGTGTGTGTGTGTGTGTGTGTGTGTGTCACGCGCGGGCGCATGTACCTGCATAAGTGCATAGTTGCAGCACAGCCTAACTTGTTAGCTTACATGTTGAGTCGACCCTCAGACCCTTCACTGTATCTGACTTAACAATACAATGAGCTTAAAATAATACATGTAAAGCACAGTGTTTGACCCCATCACAGACAACATATGTGGACGTTATTCACCAAAGCCAAATGATAAGAGAATGTCACACAGTTGGACACTTACACAGACAGAAACCAAACTTCCTAGCCATTGCCTTCATCTGCCCCCAACAATACCAGGGTTCAATCTCCTGTGGGCACAGTACAAATCTGAACAATTCAGACCCACACAGATGTGTGCAAACTGCAGGCTTTCTTAGAATCAGGGAAGTAATGGAAAGTGTTCCAAGGGTTACTTAAAAGTTTTAGACTAACATGAGACAGTAGAAAGTGCGAGTTAAGACAGCTAGAGCTTTGAAGATGCAATCCATTAATAAATAGAACCTGAACTTGAATTGTTGCTTGTGAAGATGCTGCATAGTTCCCATAACTGATATTAAAGTCTATCATTCAATAATGAAGCCATCCTAAGACAGTTTGGAGTAGGACATGAATGACAGTGAACATAGTCAAGAGATTAAAATCCAGTGGTGAAAGAAAAAGGAGTGGAACAGAAACCAGAATGGCTAGCATTTTTCCATCTCTTCACAAGGAGAAATAAGGGTAATAAAAAAAATGCAGTAGTTGTAGCTCAGTCTATAAGTTATACTTACATTAGCCCCTCTGTAAATTATCCATCCAGTCCAGAGAGTGAGCTCAATCATCCCAAATGAATAGTTTTATTATCTTCATTAAATTCTGAAAGAAAAGTACTCTTTGTACAAATCATAAGATTGCTGAACCAGACAGGCGTACCTAGCCATCTCCATTAGGAACTAGCAAGGAGTAACCATTGCCAGCTGAGAGAGAAGGCATGGGAATATTACCACAATTCTAGACCTCTCTCTCAGCCTACTCCACTCAAAGACAACTAACCCCCCTTCTCACAGTAGAAAGCATTTTATACCTAATGTCTCTCCTATACTCCTAACACCCTCTCCCTTCTTTCCTCACTTCAAATCCTCAGACTACCACAAAAGTTCACTTATGACAGTTTTACATCTAAAGTTCTCATAATTCCTTCATGGAAGCTTTGTTTGCATTCACAAAATGCATTGCCTGGCTCCTCCAGCTTTGGGGACAAGGAACCACTGAGCAGCAGCAACACCCAGGTCTTCTCTGGAGAGGAAATGTCAATGTGAGAAAGAACATGTTATCTTCCTTAAAAAAAATAGCAATGAGGGTTGATGGTATCCCCAACTTTACAGAGACCCCAAGGACAGCATTAACCAAGAATAAAAATAGTGAAAAATAAGCATTGACTGGAAACCTCTTAAACTCTGAACTCTGTTGCTAGCTAACTTCTACCTTAGACAAGCCATTGGGCCTCTCAGCCCGAATTCCACCTGCAAAATTCTTGCAGCAAAAACCCATGACAGGCTACCTTTGTCTCAGCACTCAGGAGGCAGAGGAACTCCAGGACAGCCAAGGCTATGAAGAATGACCCTGTCAGAAAGAAAGAAGAAAGAAAGAAAGAAAGAAAGAAAGGAAGGAAGGAAGGAAGGAAGGAAGGAAGGAAGGAAGGAAGGAAGGA
>NW_026592926.1:0-1769 GCF_907164565.1 Psammomys obesus | reverse complement strand
TGTGTGTGTGTGTGTGTGTGTGTGTGTGTGTGTGTGTGTGTGTAGGGGAGCACATGCTGTGCAGGCTTATGTGTCTGTCTGGGTCCGAAGTTAGCACTGAATGTCTTCCCCAGTCACTCTCCAATGTGCTTGTTAGGCTGCGTCTCTCCCAGAACCTGGAAGTCACCAATGCTGGATACTCTTGTTTAGACAGCTTGCCCTGATTCTGTCTCTGCCTTGTATGCTGGGATTATAGGCGGTTGCCATTCCTGTCCCAATTTTATGTGGGTTTCAGAGATCTAACTCACTCACAGTTGCACAAGTGATTTATTCACTGAGCCATCTCTCCATAAATAATTTCTGCATGAATTTGATACCCGGGTTTAGATAAATACAAGTGGACAATAGGACCTTCCATAGTTTTTCTCTAGTGTCTCTGGATATCACTGAACCTGACATGGAGTAGATATGCAAATGGAAGCACAGTTGCTGAATTTGATTTGGATTTCTCTGTTTATAGAAATTCTGCATGCATTTGTTTTACCTGGTGGCTATTAAATACTCTAATTGTACTGTAGACTCGTTAACAAGTGTGTTGAAGTTGTGCATTATAATTTAAAAGAGTTAATTGAATACTAATCCAATGCGCAGCACAAAAATTATTTGAACCATTGCAAGGGAAGCCGGAAATCCCCCCAGCTGCCTTGGTCCTGCTAAATCCCCTTCCCTGTGAAACAGAGAAAATGAATATTCAATATTTTTTTCCATCTGAGTCTCTCGACATTCTATTGATTCACTTTATTTTCCCAACAATTTTCTGACAGGTTTCCCAATGTGGATTCTGCAGATTCTTTGATATTCATCTTGCAATTGTCTTTGAAAATGAGAGCCCTGGCTAAGTTTGGGCTGGAGCTTAGAACTCCAGAGCCCCAAGCCCTCCCTCCCAGCCCGATGCCTCCCAGAAGCCTACTTAATGGGAGAATTGCACTGCTTTACCATGCAATCCTCACATCTGGGACAGAGACAAACATCAGGAGAGGAGGAAGGATGGAAAGTACATGACACATAGCTATATTGGTGACCTGGGTACTTTTCTGGAGGGTGGGGATGAGAGAGAGAAGTGAGAGGAAATGAAGAGGCAGGAAGAGCAAAGCCCTGCAAGGTAAATGATGAAAGTGAGAAGTATAGAGGGGCTGGGCAAGAAGGTACTGCCCAGGCTGGTTCATAAAGAGGAAAGTCCTCCAGAAGAGGCAGAGTGAGTAGATTCAGGAAGTGCGCCAGAGGTGACAGGGCTTTCTATGACTTCTCAGATGTTGCCCTTTTCTCAGGTTTTGGTGAGTTTCTGAACCCAAGGTCTGGTACGGTTTATCCAGGGTTCTGCCACTAAGCTACACCCCAGCTTTATGTTGTCTTTCCCTAAAGAACTTGACCTTGGTAAATACCAAACATTGACTGGAAATCAGGGTGATGGAGAGTCAAGCTGCTTTCTCAGAATATCCCAGAGAGCCACACTGGGCCGTCCATGGAAATTCTTTAGCAGGTATGTCTAGAAAATGCTGACATTGCATGTTCAGCAGTAACTGCAATAGGAATGATGAGTGAGCTTGGAAAATATCTGATTGGCTTTCAATCAATCCAAACATGGTTCAGTTCTGTTCAGACAAGAAGGGGCCAGGTGAAGCAACTGCCTAACTCCTTGTGTGTAATTGTCATCACTGACCTTAAAGTCTAGTTGAGATAAATGATAGATAGATAGATAGATAGATAGATAGATAGATAGATAGATAGAT
>NW_026592925.1:0-5445 GCF_907164565.1 Psammomys obesus | reverse complement strand
GATAGATAGATAGATAGATAGATAGATAGATAGATAGATAGATAGATAGATAGATAGATAGATAGACAGACAGACAGACAGACAGACATAGATGATAGATAGATGATAGAAAAACAGACAGACAAGGTAGGTGGTCTTTGACACACTTATCAACTTCAGCTGTTCCACCTTTATGTTAGGGATACTCTGTTGCATTTGTGATTTTCACTGTCAGGCTCTCAGTCTTCTCCACCTCAAGGCCCCTGGTTGAACTCAAGAGCCATTTCCAAGCACATCAAGCCAGTTTCCCTCTCTGTCATCTCATGAAGAGCAAGCCACTCTAGTCACCTTCCTTTGTGTGATAAAGTGATGTCCACTTGTATTTTTCTTGAAAAAAGAAAAGAAAAGGTTTCTAAATGCAAGTAATATAACAAATGAAGATAATCTCTGGTTCACTTGACTCCGGTGAAGTTGAGATTTTACAAAATAAAAACAATTCCAATGACACATATGGCTCCACATTTCATAGTTGTTAATTTTAATATTCCTTTTGGATAGAGTGGAACTTACATAGGTTTCTGACAAGGAGCTTCCCTTCCTCTAACACTTTCAGATTACCATAAGATAGAGACCATGTCTTGTTATTTACCCACAATTCTTTGTGTATAATGGTTCATTATCATGATGCCTATCGTAACCACTGCTGACATTTAACCATCAGTCACATTAACAAGCAGGTATCAGAAAACTAAAGACCAAGAGCCAGATCTTGCCTACCACTTCTTTCTGTAAACAAAGATTTATTGTTACATGACCATCTTCATTTCCATATACTTCATGGCTACATCCAGGCTACAACAGAGCTAGGCAAAGCCAACACTATCTGGTCCACGAAGCCTAACATATTTTCCATCTGGGTTTTTAGAAAGTGCTCAGTGACCCTGGCTTCCAACGTCTCAGGCTCTGTGCAGGCTTGCTGTGGGTGATTGCTTTCATTTGTCCCAGAAATCCCCAGTGACATGTGTGTTATTGTCTCCACCTGACAGATGGGAGGACAGAGTGGTGGCACTGGAAACAGTGCAGCATGAGGCTGGTCCCACTGTCCACATGTTAGCATGTCTGGTGCATTTGCACAATGAGCAAATGACTCTCCCATTTCTTTTGACAGTCACTGGAGTTGCATCACTAATACAGGGCTCAGGTTTGCTCCTGGAAGTCCCATCAGTACCCTGATGGGGGATAGATAGCTGGGGATGGTGGCCAGAAATCACTGAGGTTGTAAGAACTGGGAGAGTAAGGAGCCTGTCCACAGGGATAGATCTCCTGAGTGGGCTCCACAAGACTGACTGGAAATGAGCCCTGGCTCTGGAAACCATGAGAAAGATGTTGCGCCTTTTCCTAAGATTTTCTGTTAGGCACCAGTCTCCTGGAGAGAAGCTATTGGTTTTTCTCGCATGGAAACTTCTAAGACTGCTGTTCCCCAATGTGTAGAGACCCTGATGGAGGTGGAGGGTGAGTCAGTCACCTGAAATCACAAAAACAAAGAAGATAGCAGGTAGCTAGCAAATAGTTGTAATGTGGGCGTGTGTGTGTGTGTGTGTATGTGTTTGTTTCTTTGTTTTTAATCAAGACCCTCTCCCATTTTCTTGGTGATTTTTCCCTATTGAGAATGTTCTGACTTGGAAAGTTCTGAGAAAGGTCAACAGTGTTCTCTCTGTCATTGTGCTCATGGTGGTAGTGATAAACCTTGATTACAGTACACACAGACACTGCAGGGTGCTAACATGGTCCATCTGAACATTAGCTTGGGACTGAGGCTCCACCCCTCAGCAGCCATGGTTTCAGAGTCTTTATCCTGGAATGGAATGCTCCTGCTGCTCCTGCTTCCCTGCAAAATGTTTGGAACATTCCAGAAACTGCATTTGCAAGATTTTCTCATCAACAGAGAATTAATATATTCTGTCTGTCTGTCTGTCTGTCTGCCCATCCAGCCAGCCAAACATCTTTTTTTCTTTCTTTTCCCCTCTACTTCCTTTTGTGTCTATGTGTATTCAGAGTGTTAGAGAAGACAGAGACAGAGATTGTGCTCTAGCATTTTACTACACATTTGACCAGAAAGGACACCAACAACCTCGGTGAACACAGCAGGACATGCAGGTTAGTGGCTGAGGTCCCCAACCCTTCACTTAATCTCTATGCTCCATAATTTGCACCCATAAAATTGGCCTAATGGCCAAACAGCTTCATTAGATCATTGGGGAGCTATTAAGGTACTGTGCAGCAAGAGAGCATGGAGACCTGAGTTTCACCCCAGAACTACAAAACCATGGCAGAGATTACTCCAAAATGTGACCATCATACAGCAATCAAAGCTCCTTATTCAGAATCCACTGAGAATGTAAGAATTTGGGTTAATGAAGTGACTTGCTGGTCCTGTCTCACTCATTGGTAGCACTATGATTATTCAAGTTTCTAAATTTTCTTAGGCCTCAATTTACTTCTCCGTGAAGTGGGTATGAAATTCTGTACAGTAAGGTCTAAATGTAAAGTGTGCCCCGCACAGCAAAGCCTTTCAAGTCTTAGCCAATAGCACTGAGTTCTAGTCTCTGAGAAAGCAGCCCTAAGGGTCTGTTCCATAAAGTTATTCAGTCACTTTTTTCTTGTTGAAGAGTTCTTTAATTTTTAGTCATTAGTAAACATCTGCCCAGTCCTGTCTGAGATTTTGGTTAAGTCCGGACTTGGCCAATGCCCCTTGAAACGGAACATGAAAAGAAGCACAACCACCCCTAGAGCAGTGCTTCTCAACCTTTCTGATGCTGGGGCCCTTTAGTACAGTTCCTCATGTGATGACCCTCAACCATAAAATTATTACATTGCTGCTTCATAACTGTGATTTTGCTACTGTTACGAATCATAGTGTAAATATCTGATGTGCAGGGGGATATGTGATATGCGACCTTGTGGGGGCTGCGACCCACAGGTTCAGAACATACAACGTAGGGGGACAGCTCCAAGGAGGACTCAAGTGACTAGAAGATATTTCAGAAGACATATTCTGTACCGATGCAGTGCTGCGGAGCAAGGAACTTGCATGGGCCCATGGGTGAGGCACTGCAAGGACTCAAGTGCTTGATGTGTGTCATGGAGTCAGAGATGTAAACAGAAGTCTGCTCTTGGGAAATCAGACCCAACAGAAGAGAGGCTCTGTGAAGGCAACCTCTGTTCTCCAGAATTCTGGTTCTGTCCCCCACATACCCCTTGTTAATTTCTCATAGAAGAAAGTTCAAGGCTGACACATGCAGAGAGGAAAGGAAGAAAGGGAGAGAGTGCGGGAGACAGGACCTCAATCACATCCTCCATCCCCTCACATGCTTTTCTTTCTGGTGTAGTGGAAAACCAAATCCACAGCTTCCAGACACAACAGAGATCGCATCTTTTACCAGCTCATTTTCTTCTGTTGGAAAGAACAGGAGAGCCCTGTGTGTGTATCCACATCTGGGCCTTTGGAATGGGGCTCTAACAGACCCAACCCCTCACCTTGGAACTTCTCATTGCTATGGCCCATTTAGCCCCAGACGCAGAGGTCCAGTTCAAGAACCGGGCCACAATCCCAGATTCGCAAGAGCTCTTCCATCAGCCACATTCTCACCTTGTAGACTTCCATGTTGTGGGCTGATCTGGCCCTTCCCTCCATTAAATTAGCCTCTATGGTGCCATTTTCTCTCCCTCCTCAGTGTGTGTATTTTAAGTACAAATGTGGTTTCAGTGCCCACTGCTTTCGGGAGCCCAAGCTGCCCTTCGAGCATTCCCTGATGTCGGTGGGGTGTTTCTAAGAACTGAATTCACTTCTTTCTTCTCATTCCAGTTAGAATTTCAGTATCAAATGGTAGAGTGAGAGGCTGGTTTTTAGAAACCTAGCATTTTAGGTTCAGATTGGATATGAGAATTGATTCCTCAGTTTCAAAAAAAAAAAAAAAAAAAAAAACACAGCTTAAACATAAAGGCCACAGCAAACTCTGTGTGGACATCACAACCATAAGTAGCCTGGTCTGCAGCTCCAGAGTTCCAGTGACACAGACCCATGCTTTGCTGCCTACGCTGAAGTCTCAAGAGTGAAACAGTTTCAGGCCTGGGAACTGGTGTTTATTAACATCACAAAATGAACTAATGCGTTGTTAATTCAGACAAATAGTGTCTACCTACAAAATCCAAGACAGTAAGAATTTTGATCTCTGAGGAGGGAGGAGGGGAAAGAGGGGAAGAGGAAAAGGGAGAACGAGAGGAGTTAGCATTTCTGTGAAATGCAAGTGTTGATAGACAAATCCTTAAAACAAACCCCAACAATGGTCGCAGAAAAGTTTGGGGCTCTTCCAAAGAATAGGCTCTGCCACATGACAATTCATCATGGCTGGGTTTCACACATGACAAATGAGTGCCATTTTACTTGATGGTTTTTGGTCCCTGGGATGACTCTGGAAGACCTGGTTCTGGGACTGGGTGTCCTGCCCTATGGGCTGTCCTGGGGGAGAAGAGGTAATATGGGTGACCAAGATCCAGACTGAATTTAGAGACCTAATTTCGGGCTCTGCTGCCTTGACCCCTCTGTGTAGCAGGGCAAATTACTTTGTCTCTGTCAATTTCAGTTCCCATCTAAAGAGGGCCTTGACAGCACAGAGTTACAAAAAAAAGAAGAAAGCAAGAGACAAGGAAAGAGGAAGAAAGGAAGGAAGGAAGAGAGTGACAGAGAGATGGCAGAAAGGAAGAGGGAGGAAAGGAATGAAAGGGGAAAGAGGGTAAAAAAGATAAGGACTAAAGGAGGGAAACAGGAAGAAAAATAGAATGGCATGAAGAAAGGGAGGGAAAAAGGGAGAGAAAGGAAAGAAGAAGTGGGGAGGGGAGCTTAGAGGGAGGAGGAATGGTGGGAAGAGGAAAGACAGAGAGGGAGGGAAGAAGAAAGGGAAAAGGGAGGAAGGGAGGACAGGGGAGAGGAAAGGAGGGAAAACAGAAAGGAAGGTCATTTTGTGACAACAAAACACCTTGCTTATACGAAATTCAAATTTGCTTGCATGGCTTGTTTCATCTGGTAAACTTAGGCTGAAGTCCTTTTATTCCTTTCTAAAAATCCAGCGCGGTTGGGGGTGAAGGGGAGAGCAACTGGTCGGAAGTCGTTACCCCAGCTAAGGCGCTGTCTTCCACCAAGGCTCAGAGCACCCCAAACAGGGTAGGAGCCACTGGCCTGTGGAAGGTAGGCATGGAGCTGTGCCTTCCACAGCTCCTAAGCCAGCTTGTGTGTGCCTGAGGTGCCGTGGGTGAGAGCCTTTGACTAGAGGAAAATGCTGAGATTCCCGCCCACGCGGGGCCTTAAAAAGCCATTACCCATAAGGTGTTATTTTCCATCACTCCTGGGACCGGTGTGTGTGTGTGTGTGTGTGTGTGTGTGTGTGTGTGTGTGTGTGTGTGTGTGTG
>NW_026592924.1:0-15493 GCF_907164565.1 Psammomys obesus | reverse complement strand
GTGTGTGTGTGTGTGTGTGTGTGTGTGTGTGTGTGTGTGTGTGTGTGATGGGGGTTTCCTTAGATAGACTCCTGCTGGTCCCTGTAAGTTCGATTCTTTTCCTATGTACCTGTGAGAGTTCCTGAGTTGGGAACCCTTGAGGGCGTGTGTGCTGAGTCTATCTTTGGGAAGGACTGCCCTTCAGGAGTTCCTGAACACGATGAGTAAACGCTGGGGCAGGGTACACGGGGCAGGGGCCAGCCTGTCCCCTTCTCTCCACTAAAGCCAGCTAGAAAGCGTTGGCCTCTACCTCAAGTGTGTCTTCGGGAACTGCTCAGAAACTTCGGGGCACACAGTAGGATGTGAAGACAGACCTGCGGATACTTTCTGTGCTGACAGAAAGAAAGGGGGAGAGGCACCCCTGTGCTTGCAAGAAATGAAAAATCCCACTTCTTGAATGCTGGAAACCTGGGCAAGATCTCTGGGGACCGTTTACAAACCTAACAATCTCCCCCGGTTTACACGCTCAACAGGCCTTGGGGAAACGGCTTTTCCTGCGCAGTTTCCTCCAGTGCACGGCGTCGTTTTCCTCGTCTTTCCGGTTTTCTGCATGCAGGGCTGGCCCGCAGCCCCAACCCCAAGGGAGAAAGGCGCTGAGCCCCTACGCGTACCTTGCAGAGCCCATAGCGACGCAGGGTGCTTTAGGCGGCGCGTCCGCTGCCAGCAGATGGCGCTGCGCCGCACCTTATGATCCTGGTGTGCTCAGCTGGCGCTGGGGAGGGGACCGCTCAAAGTTTTTAGTGTGTGTGCGCCATTCCTGGGCTGTAACAATGTTTGTGGAATTAAGTAGTGATTTCCTTTAGTCTGCGCCACTCTTTCTGGCTGTGTGTTAAGGCCTCCTCGATGTTAACGTTTACCGTACGGTGCTTTTTTTTTTTTTTTTTCCTGGTGAAACCAAGAGTTTCAAACACACATGACGTCCTCACCCTTTACTGTGTCGTTGTCAGCTAGCACAGGTCTGCATTTTCTGATCAAACCACTTGTACGGCTTCCATATTAGCAGTCAACATGCTTTGGAAGACAAAGAAGTGCTGAAAAAACATGTAAGTAAGAAGAGCACCTAAGAGTTTCTTTCTAAACAAACAAGGGAGTCCTCCTCCTCCTTCCTCTTTTTCCTTTTCTTCTTCTTCTTTTTTAATTTTTTTAATTGACCAAATAAATAAATAAAGCCTGAATTGTGTTAGGAGTAAAATCAAGCCATTTTTAAGAAAAGAGAGAGAGAGAAAGCCTTTGCTGCTTGAAGATAGGGTTCTGCCTTTTGTGACCGTTGAGTGCTCAATGATCATAAAGTAAAATTGTGGGGATAATTTAGGGACATGGGGGAGACAGACCCAGGGTTTAAGGACCCAGTTAAACAGCAATGGAATAAGGCAGAGAGAAGGCGTCACGAGGATGGCTTCAGCGTACCAAGTGGCTCCATTGGTGAAGGTTTCACTATGTATTTAATGTTGCCATAAAATTCGTCTTCTCAAAGTAAACAAGGCCAGTCTGCACGCATCTCCAACAAGACATATGTAGCTTTGTTTGGGATAATGGATTTGATGGGAGTGAAAACAGTGGGGATTAAATGGACCTAGAACGGATAAATATAACTAATTGTCATCTCTTTCTATCAGCATAAACATCTCCAGCACTGCGGAATGGGAAGAAAAGGCGGGGCAGGGGGGCCCTGCAGACCCACTCTTGACTGACTGATGGCACTGGGGTGGGTAAAGGCTTTTCCTCCTCACCCCCCCAGGGAATTTGGCTTTATGACCCCCACCCCAACCCTGCACTGAACACACAGCTGGACGTCCTGTGCAGCATAACTTCAGACGTCTTTTTCAAGAATGCTGCTTAAAGTTTTGAAGCTTGCAGAAGCCAGCCACCTTTTATACAAAAGCACAAGACTGAAATCTCGAGTTAGAATTTTAAAACGTTTTCATCGAGGGGTTTTCATTAAGGGATAATATTAATGGTCACAGTTGATATTCACTGGTTGATTTTGTAAATCATGAACTATTGCTATGAGCTTAGACAGTGGACAGTACCTGGCACTAAAATACATCTTTTTAAAGTAAGAAATACATAGTTTTAAAAACTTGTCACTTGACACAGGAACTCCATTTGCAATGATACAATAACTATAGTGTTTAACATCTGATGCTTTTTCAAATCTGTTTTCACTACTTTTAAGCTAAAGTCCAAAGCCATTTTGCAACCAAATGTATTTATTATCAAGACATGCTATTCAGGACTGAATATGGTTAGCATAGACAAATGAACTTGGGGTCTGTGAGTCATACAGTGCCTAAGGCTTACTCAGTAAAGCCAGCATGGCAACCTCTGTCTGTGATCTCCAGGGGCTGATTTTTGGATTGAAATTTAGAGCTGTCTTTCAAACAAAATCATCTGAAATTTAAAATTAGCCAAGGATTACAGTTTGCAAAGAGGCGTGTCTCCACCCCCAGTGTGAGCCAGTGTCATCAAAGTGGAAGGGGGGAAGAAGAAAGGAACGGAGAAGATGGGATTGTTTTGACACAAGTGAAAGGAGCTTCAGTGTCGTTTCATTTTTAACTTCATTTCAAATTATCTCCCAACCACCCTGGTATTTCTGCATGGAGATAATCACATCTCGTCAGCTCTCTCCAGGCCCGGCGGCAGCTACACAGCCAGAGCTAATGTGGCTTCCTAAATCATATCACTAAACACAGTTACAGCTACTCAGAAGACTGATGGAAATTAGCATGGCTGGAGCACACATATTTCCATTTTATTTTCTTTCCATAGGTAATTTTAATTGCACATACGGTATGTGATGGTCTCCCTCTGACAACCCCCTCCCCCCCAACCCAGGAAGGAAAATCACAACATTAGAAATGCGTAACAAATCTGCCCTGGGGGTGATGAAGACAGAGGGAGACCTGTTGACTACCTGTGTGAGAATGTGCACATGGGCTCACACCCACGGAAAATAGAAGAAAGCCCTTTGGGGGAAAAATAAAAATAAAAAAAAAGCATGGGTCTTTGGGAGAAGAAAAGGTGATCCTGGTTTTAGATCCAGGCCATCAATTACTCCTAGACTCCATTGGGAATTCCCCACCACCGAGCTTAAACGGGGAAGCTGGGGTGATTTGTTCTAACACTATTGCACTGACACACAGAAAAAATCAAACCTCACCCCCCACACACCCGCTTAATGTTTGAAAAACTCCTATGTAAATGATTGACTGCCTTATCGAGACACCGTTTGCCTCAACTTCGCTTCCTCTCACTTCAGTCATTTAATTTGTATGGCTTCCAAATCCGAGTGACTGTCATCTATTAGTCTCCTTGGTGACAGAGGGCAGGGCGCTGTTGTATTGGAGTTAATAAAGCAGAAACACAAGCCTAATTATTGGGGAGATAAGCCATGCTGGCTGAGTTTTGTCCTCCAGGGCTGGAAGTCTCGGGACCCAGACATTTCGGAGTTGAGCCTCTGCACGGGGCACACAGTCGGCAGCAGGTGGGGACACATGTTTTCAGATTAGTGATACTGGTACATTTCAACAATCAGCTTCCCCAGAGGATGGGGCAGCACTGCCAGGGAGCAAGTCCATCACCATTAATCAACTGAGATCTGTGAAGGGGCACAGGGGCCTCAGAAATGCAGGGGCGAGGCCAGGGGGAAGTGGTGTTTGTGTTACAAGGGCTAGCATGTGTCTTTAAGTACGGCCTGCATACACATATATTAAGTACCTCAGTGTAGCGTAGAGTAGTGTAGTATGGTGTATTATGTGACACAGAGAGAGAGTCTTGCCAGCACTATGTGGAAAAATCAAAATATGACTATATTTACACATACATAACATGTTAGCACAGACAATATAGTAACATGTAAGCACAGTGATTTAAATGTTTATGATTGAAAACCCGACTTGTTGATTATTGAGAGCTTCCATTGTGTTTCTACAGATTGAAATAGATACATATGACTATATCTTACTTACATAAGCTGCTCATGTCTGAGAAATTGACCACCATAGCTACTTTTTCATAGATATTTATGGCGATTCCAGTGCTACCAATGCTACTGTCTGCCTTCAGGACCCTCCTCCTCCTCCGAAGTCAATGGACAGAAAAGCGTACCTGCGCAGGGGAAGTCACCAACTGGAGGAAACAGTCCTAAGGATAAAGGAAAACATGGTTGAGTCCCTGGCACCTATCACAGCTGCAATGGGAACTATAGCAAAGTGAAGGCTGGGCCTGGAGAGTGATTCTATTAGCACAGCTTTGTCCAACAAATATTAAAATTGCAAAGTAATTTGCCCATTTGACAATGGCTAATGAACTTAAGTACGCAGAGTGAACTTTAATAATTGAGGAAATTGCGCAATTAAACTAAAAGCAGCTGAAAATTACAAATAAAATTAACTCTCCAGCTTAGCAGGAATGTTACAGCTTCCAACATTGTGTGGGCATCAAGAAAGCCTGGGAAGGAGGGTTCTGGTGGCTCTACCTTTCAGTGTAATGATTGGCCATAAAGATGTTGACCTTGTTTTTTTAAATGAAAAGCATAATAATAATTCGTTCTCACAATATGTTTCAGAGTAACCATGTGTTTGGAATTACACAAAAACATCTCATTGGCAGGATATGTTTTAATTCTGATTTCAGGTTTATGATCCTATCTGTTACTACTTTCAATTTAAGTGGATTACATTCACCAAAGATCCTTTTACTATCCTGGCTTGGCTGTCTCATGCTATTAGCTTGTCTCCGTTCAGCTTCTGCGAGACTGTGAATGCATAAAACCATAAGAAGCCTCTTAGGTTCACCCAGGTTAGACTGTAGACACCAGATTAATATTTGATAATGTAGAAGGGCTCTTAATCAGCTTTGCTTATTTTTCGACAGAATGTTTCTGCAATTATGATAATTGTTGTGCTAAATTTGTTTGTCTTTGTATCTGGCTTTGAGCATAATCTTCTCTCTTGAAAGCCACTCAATGTGGAGCTTGAGGTTCCAACACAAAACCCAATTAATATTAAGATGACAGGCATGATGAGCTCCCAAAGAGACAACAGCTGAACAGACTCTAACATTCGTAAGTACAGATACTTGAGTGATCAAGTACATCTGAGGGAGACACACAATTCAATAATCCCTTTTCTCAAGGAAGTCAAGAGCCCTGTGAGCTTCGAGGGAAATCAAAGGAACACATCAGAGAGAAAATGACGGGTCTGCCCCTGTAGTGTCTCTATTAAAATGCAAACGTTATGGATTTTTTCGGGGTGATGGGAACCTTTTCTGTTTTTATTGATTTCTTTTTATAGCTTGATGATTTCTCTCAGATTACCTTAAAAGCTTAAAGAAAAAAGGGGCACCATCAAAAGGTGTCTTACATGACAAGAGCCCAGGTATTTTGGTTAACATGATATGGCAATGGTGGGGTATGTCCAGGAGACAGAGATGCCACTTACTCACCTATGGGACAGAGTCATGGCCTCCCTGGAAAAATAGAAAATTCACAGGCACTTCAGGCCGACATGGCCAGCACACCGTGTAAGCCGCTGGCTGGTAGCCTGCAAGGAAGGAGCTGCATGCTGGCGCTGCCCGGCTCTTCCCCAGAGACGGAGATATTAAACACCATGTTAACACAGGAATTTCCACACTCCTTGTGCAAAGCAATTGTCTTTACTCCCTGACCCCCAATTTCCCAGCATCATGGGCGACTCTGAGAATTTACAGCTGCGTTCAGTGTCTAAGGGTGACATACTAACCCATTGATTTGTAATCAGAAATTGGTTTCCTGTCACTTTAAGAGTGAGGCACTAAGGGGCAATAAAAGCAAGGCTGCTGAGCTAAAAATGGAGTTATAGGTCGGGCTCTTGGCCGTTTCACACTACCTTTTAAATATATTTATTACATTTAAAAAAAAAAAACCCTCTGAGGAGCCCTTCAACTGACCAGTGACCCTCTTTGGTGACTTACTGTTCTGTGAAATCACAGAAGGGCTTTGAAAAAAAAAAACCAAAAACAAACAAACAAACAAACAAAACCTTTCACCTGGGCCAAAAATAAAAACCACTCATACAAAAGCCATACACACAGAAAAAAAAAAAAAGCTTCATCTGTACCAAAGAAGAGGCACTAACTGCACATGGGACAGCTGGAGTGGCAGGAATGCCACAACAGGACGCAGGGCCTGCCCTCAGGGGGCTGTGCCCAGGGGCAACACAACCTGAAGTAAACAAACAAAAATGGCCTTTGCCAGCGGCCCAATTTCAGATGCGTCCTCCATGGAGAAAGATGACAGTGGACCAAGCATCCCGTATATGTACTCTCACATACCACACATCACAAGCAACTACTGGACACATACATTCACACACACACACACACACACACACACACACACACACACACACACACCCTTTGGAATAAACAGGAGAAAACTCAGGTCATCGGCCTTGCAGCTGCGTAGTCAGGCCTGCAAACAAATGGTGTTTCTCAACACAGGCTGTAACGCTAAAGATGCTGGGAACCGTCTCTGTAGTCTCCACGGATCCCCCTCCGAGTCCCGCCTTTCCCTGTTTGTCTCAAGGCATGATATGATACCTTGCTCCAGAGTGCTCCGTTCCAGAAGCAGGCCCCTGTATGGGCTAGCCAGACCCTGCCACAGCAGCATGAGGACCCCGCTCAGAGAGTGACGTGTCCTAAATTGTGAGATATTTAAAACGAAAATGTGTCCCTGTTGCCTTCTGAAGTTCCTGCTAATTAATATTCAAAAGACTCAAAGAGGAAAAATGGATACCTAAATCATACATATGTATATGCCTTTTAAGCTTTATTATAAAGGCAAAATAACCCCTTACTTGGTTAAAATCCAACTTGAGTCAACATACAAAGGTGGCTGCACTGTAATCGTAGACATATCTGCATTATGTAGGCATGCTACTGCGCCACCAGAGTCTCGCAATAGTAATTATTATGCCAAGCGCCCTGTTGGCACAATTACACTAAAGCTCTAATTAGTAGCAGTAAGATTAGAACCCCTACATGTTAAATCTGTAGACGCAATGCTGAGTGAAGGATTTAAAACAGTTTCAAAACATTGTATTGTCTTTATTACAGTCTTTATACTTCAGTAAAGAAGGGTTTTCTATAAAATGCACTTAAAATAATCTGGTCCTGTCACTAAAAATAGGAAAGATAAGGTAATTGCAGTCAAACCTAGTGAGTCGGCTTGCTACATAGGTGCATTAAATCGAAAATGACAAAGCTGGGGAGCTGCGGTAGGGGATACACACTTTCCGCTGGACACATGGGATTTTTCCACCCTCCAGCTAGGAGAAAGCACAGTGGCCACACTTATCAGGGGTTCTGCCTTCTCCACACGCCTTTACCATTGCCTCGGAGCACTGGCTCCAGGCAGATGAGTTGCATGGAAAAGGCTCTTCACCCATCTGATTTCAGCAGCAAGAGATTTACCTGTCTGCACAGGTACGGTGCCACTCCGGCTGGGAGCACATCCCCAGGCTGCTTCCTGTTTCCCTAGACACCCAGACACCGGCTGAGAAACTTCAAGTCTGGTTCCTGGGCTGTAGTCTCCAAGAGAAGAGCTGCTGGAGAGAAGCCTGAGGCAGAGCACACCGAGGCGGGTCGGGGTGGGTGGTCATTCTCCAATACCCACCTGAACGCGAGGAGAGCAAAATTTCCAGGACAAGTTACAGCCCCAGCTCAAGGCAGAGAGGAAAAGGAAGAGTGTGACACCTGCCAGGTATCTATTCAGGCTGGAGAAATTTTTAATAGGACTTTTCCGTGAAACTCAGCAGTCAGAACTTCATAAGTGAGGCAAATACAGATGCTCCGAACAAGAAAGAAAATTCCATTTCCTGTTCTTGTTTCGTAACTTCCCACTGACCTTACCATCTGGCGGAAACAAAAGTGCCCGGGTTCCTGTATTCCCCCATAGCTGGGAATGCCAGGCCGCTGTGGGTCATGCCCACCGACCCATCTACCCGTTGCACTCCATCGACTCCTAAACATCTACCCTTTTCCCTATGAAGTTCCTAGTGGAAACTCGGAGTTTAGACCCATGGAGGTATTAGGAAGGCAACAGGAACTGGAGGTAAACTGAGTCTGTTCCCAAACTTCAGCTGTCCCACAGACGGAGTGTGGTCTAACTGAGTTTGAGTGTGTGACAACACAGCTATCTAGAGTAATCTGTTTATAAATGACGAGAAAGTTAAAAAAAAATGCTTGAAAACTTTGCCTAGGCCCTTCCAAGGAAGCAAATGCATTATTTATTTTGCTTCTGGAATGCTAACTCAAACAATGTTTGGCAATCCGTAGGACAGAAATAGGAGACAGGACTCCCCAAATGTTACTGGAGGGCCACCTTATGTCACTAAACACAGCGATTCCCCACCACCAACAAATTCCCATAATTGCAGCGACGCTTAGTGAGGCTCCATTTGTACCCTGTACATACACAGACTTGAAACTGCATGGCCTAAGGGGCCATAAAACTGTCCCCGAGGATGCACAGCGGGGAGAGGGCAGGGGTCACAGGGTGTCCCCTGAATCTTAATAATTGTGTGTATTCAGACATACTTTATATCCAGAAGTGCTATTTACTGTAAAATTGAAGTCGGGGAGGGCAGGATACTTTCTAGCGTCTATATTTTATGCAGCCTTCTCTTTCACAGCCCGGGACTGGAGGGAGGAAGTGAAAACGTCCCCTTCCCTTATGGGTTATCTAATTGCTGTCATAATTCCTTTATTTATATGCACGTATGTTTTATCTACAAAAGATATCCACAGGAGAGCTGATCTTCTCAGAACTGTTATGGAACTATTAAATGTATATTAGTATGGTCATTTTTATTTAATGGAAACAAATAACAGTTAATCTTATTGGAAGGGTTAAGTGGGTTTACTTGGTGAAGGGCAAATCCCTTTGGATTCTTAAAAAAGAGAGAGAGAATAGTTTCAGTTGCCGACAGATGGCCTTTGTGTGAGAGTAGCTGAGGACAGATACAATTTCTTTTTACACACTTATGAAACTTGTAGATATACATGCTTGCTAATATGCAGTGGACTAGGACAAAGAGCAAGCTTGGTGGACAGAGAGGATTAGATTTCAGATAAGTGACAGATGGCTGGCTTAACAGAGTCAGATAAAATTAAAAAGAAGCCACTTTCCATGTAAAAGTTCCATCCTTTAAGACAATGAGAGCAGGCAGCATCAGGCTCTTCCCAAAGTCTACTCAGTTTCGAGGATTTCCATCACGCTTTCAAATACACATTTTGCTTCTGCCTTTGCAGAAGATGTGAGATTATTCCTCATTGGCCAAGCTTAGTCAAGAGAAAGTAATAAACAAAACACTAACAATCTGCCTTTCAGCTGGGCTGCTAAAGAGTTCTTCCGTCTTCAGAACACAAGGGATGTTTGCATGTGAGTCCCCACACTCTACTCCTCCCCAACGTGAAAAGATTTTTATAAGCCCGGAGGTAAGAAACGCACGCTTTTGCTTACTCCATATGTACCATTTAAACTTATAACATCACTATAACCTTCGTCAAATAACCATGCAACATATTTAGTGTTAATTTGTCACACTGAAATTATTCATCGCTGTCTTGAGTGAGTTCGATAATATTTATGGGCTATGCCATTTCATGTTTTCTGGCAATACAGCTTGCTAGATTTCATAGATTTACTGTGTCTGCTTTTTTATGACTGACATAGCAATAACCAGATTGCAAAGATATTTATGTTGTTTGTGGCTTAGCAAGATAATTAAAGGATATAAATTAATCAAGTGCAATTAATTAGAAACTTTATGTTCGTAGCAGTCCTTCTTTGCATGTATAATTTATATTTATTGATTTCCTGGCTTTCATTAGCCTATGAGATAACAGCAAAAATGCATTAGAGAAGAGAATGTACAATTAGCGTGAGAATGAGCCTTGGCATAATGGATAGATCAGCACATGTTTGGGGCAAATATAAAGCTTTGTTAACTGTCATAAGCAGTCACAATTGACGAGTGGCATTTCACTACATATCTTTCAGCTGATTAACAGCGTTTTTAAAGAGTCCCCTTAATGGGAAGCTGATAGGTCGGCTAAATTTACATTTTAATCAGAGTATTTATGATAGAGGCAGAGGGTAGGGGACATTCCCTGAGGGACCGTAGTAAGGAGGAGGCTTGAAAGGGTGTCTGCTCACCTATTCCTTTCTTTTTTTTCCTTTTCCCTTTTTTCTTTTTTGTCCAAAAGTGTCTGCAGAATTATGGGGAATAAGATCTCTGGTGGGTTCTATGTAACTGGCCCATTCATCTCCGGAGAGAGGGTCAGATGCACACGGTGCCGGGAAAGAATGGCCACTCTTCAGGACTTCTTCCTCGGGTGTCTAGTGCCAGCCCCTGGGAAGCCCTAGTGGCTCCCAGCTTTCCCATTAAGAGCTTCCACAGAGGAGAAAGTGAAGTCTCAGTTGAGGAAGGACAATCACCCTGTAACCCCACTTCTCTTATTTCCTGAGCCATCTTAACAAGTTAGGGGATCAACCACTGTCCCACAGGAGAGTGTTTCCACGCTCCACCGAGAGCCACCGTTTGAACCTGGGAGCAGGGCCTCCTCCTGTACTGTTCAGATTCTTCTGAGCAGGAGCAGAAGGCCAGATAGAAAACTGTATATTAGTCACCGTTGTCTCTTCCTTCACAATGGGAGACAGGAGAGCTTCCTCCTGAAATAGAATAGAATAGAATCTCCCATCATGTTTCTGAGCAGTGCCTTGTCCAAGCATCTTCAAGAAGACACATAGGCTGTTCCTACTCTGATTCATGGGCCCATACTGCAGTATCTACAAGGCTGAGATTTTCTGTGCATTGGCAGAGTCTCCAAGACAGAATCATGGGCAACACACAACAAAACTACCTCAGGACTGGACAATTAGTGAAGCCACAAAGTGGGGCACAGGTCTGACGGTGTCATGGGCATCTCCGCAGGAGAGGACCTATTTTCTATCATTCCCGTGTGGAGATGGGACAATGGAGCTGGACAGCTATGTTACATGTTTAGTAGTAGTTCCCAATGTGTTCTTTATACTAAAGACTGCCAGGAGGCCCTTTGGAGAGAGAAACAAAAGGCCTTCTCCCAAGGGGGCGCATTCCTGATTCAGAGTCCTAGTGGGAAGATCTTCCCTTGAGAAGCAGCCTGGTCTTTCTCTCAAGTAAGGACAAAGGCACTGTCCTGACTCTTGTAATTCCTTCTTCCTCTGGTTTTGAGTCTTAGGCTGAGCCTAAGGGCTCAGAACCCCTTCCCCTGTTTCCTGGTGAAATTCCCTGCTGCAGACCAAATATTGACAGAATCTTCCAAGTATCTCCTTGCCCTGGGGCAGCTGAGTTGAGTCACAAAAACCAAAGGGAGGCAACAAATAAGAAAACACTTTTTATTTATCTCAGTGAGAAGAAGCCCTCATTAGATCCTAAAAAGAAGAAATGAGCAAATATGAGATTAATATAAACTATAAACGAAGGAGGGGTATGATTTCTGCTTTATGTGTTGACGAGCCCTTTTCCCCCTTTCATACTAATTGTTATTTATCATTATTAGTATCATTTTACCCCTCAATTGCCTTCGGATGTTATCCAAGAAGAAGAGCTCCGCCGTCTGGGGAAAGCTCCACGGTATTGTTTATTTCATGTAATAAAATGTATGTAATGATCATGATTAATGTTTGTTTATTGTTGTATCTTTGTGTTTTCCTTCCAGTCTCAGTGTGATACTGGTTTAATTAAACTTGGGAGAGGGGTGGGTGTGGGCTGGGGTGACAGTCTCCAGAAGTTTGCACAATAATGGAGTACACATTTGGATGCTCTCTCTTGTTGGGTACAACGAAGATGTTCCCATAAATGACTGATTCCGCTTGCTGTTTCAAAGGAAAGTCCATTCCTTACCCTTTATTGTGTAAAGGATTTACAGATAAATTTGTTGTGCCTCAGACCAAATGCTTTTATGTACAGAAATTGCAATGACAGTAGAAATTATGGTAATTGAAGAGTGCTCTATTTTAGGTTTTCCCCAGATCACAACATGAAATGATTGTCAGTGTCTTCCATGGCCATAATCATGCCCTGGATTCCAAATTATTTTTTATTAGTTTGTTATGTAGTTTAACTGTTTATCCAGAGACGATGGGGGCTGAGAGGAAGCAGGGAGGTGTCACTGCCATTGATCATCTCCCCTCAGGGAAAGAAAACTCAGATAGGCCCGGGAGGAACCGTTGTTTCTGTACTTCCAATGCCCCCAGAAGCCTCTGTCAAGAATCTCCTTGTGTACTTTCTTAATCTCCTTGGGAAAAGCAAATGTGGGTCTTCAGTGTAAGCCACAGAGCTTTGAAATGTATCAGGATTCTATTCAAATGTTTAAGCTGCACTCAGATATGGACTCACCTCACTGAACTGTTTCCAGCCCTTTCCAGCTTATGATGCACTTTACAGTCAGCTGTCTTTAATCTTTCAAGAACGCAGGTCATGGCTTTTAGTCCGTCATACTGTGACATACACACATACGTATTTGCTGTACATGGTTTTTCTCAACTTGCTTTTTTATCCTTCCGTGACATATGAATATTCTTCATGTTGATATAGAAAATTATGTTTTTCTTGGAGATATTTATGCTGCTTTCAAACTTCTCTCATTATAAAAAAAATGTTAAATTAATATTCTTGTGGGTAGAATGCATACACGCATGCTTACATGCATGCACCTGCTATTTGTACACATGTGGATATGCATGAGAAGACAGGCAAAGAGAGAATTATTCTTAAGTTTTTCATGAAATAGGGTCCTTTTCATCACAATATATAAAATTTAAATGGGGGGGGTGGGGACAGCCTGCCAGATAGGCCTCTGGCTCTATGCCAATTTGGCATTTCTATAGAATATATATAGGATGCAATCACCGTACCTCCAGCTCTAAGGATGTTGATCTTTACATTTTTTTCAACTGTAAGCCAAGTGAAAGGCATTTATTGCTCATGTTTTCCCCAGTGAGTGATGGGCAGCAGTCACTGCTGTAAGCTCGTCTGTTAGTCTGACTTTTTTCACTGAATTGTTTCTTCATATTATTTACAGTGTTGATATTAACTGGCTTCTCATTTTCTTACTGATTTTTAGAACTTACATTAATATTAACTTCTTGTTGATTAAACACAATTCCTCTTAATCTTAATTTTTTTTTCAGTTTCATAGGGTCCCACGCATGATTTTTGGTAACATTTGACATAGTCGATGGAGAACTATGAAAGAAAGAAGAAAATGAAGATGGTGAAGTGATTTGTCCAAATATGTTCTGCCTTGTATTAGGGGCAGGAAACACCAATGCTCAGAATCAGATTTGTTCATTTAACCTCCCTAAACCATTTCTCTGTGAATCCAGCTGTGGTTGTAGCCTGTAAACATGGACACAAAAGTGTGTGAATTACAGATTTTCCGTTCTACTCACTGGCCTGCTCCCCTAGCCCCACATCACATCACCTGCATTGCCCTTCTCACTGAATGTGAAAGAAACCCAATGGCAGCCCTTCATAATGTGTTACCAGTCACTCTCCTGCATCTAGATACTCTGTTAGACTGTTCCTGTTCTACCGTTAGATACCAGTGGTCTGTGCCCATAGGGCAGCATCTATCAAAGTCTGCTTTGTGAGACAGGTATTTATGTCATGGTTCCTTCCTGCCCTAGAGAAGATTTTCACATGTTAAGGGTCTGTGGTAAATTAATTGCATTAATCACGCATCTCCTCTTGTATCCTTGTCCTGGCGATGTCCTCCTCATATCAAGACATAAAGTCGATTTGTCTACTTGAAATCTGGAATGGCCTTGTCTCTTGCTTTGGGCAGTAAGATGCAGCAGCAGGAACCTGGACACAGAGAAGTCTTGCTTGGCTCTACTTTCTTGCTGCAGTCTTGGTGGTGTACCACTGATGCTTTGTGACTAAGCCAAGGCTGGCTGGTCGGAGGATGATGGGAGACCACGCAGATGATAAAATCTCTAGGGAACACCATTCTAGGCAGGTCAGTCCTCAACTGGCCTTCTAGGAGACTGGAGTCCCCACAGTCACCGTGGAAGGAAGAAATCTGTAATCCATTCTCACTTTCAGGGAAACACATTTAAAATGGATGCTAAAGTAGCTTTTAACAGCAAGTCAGCTGAAACATGTCACATCACCAGTTGAGGCGAAGAAGCAAGAGCCAAGAGACTTATAAACTAACATTTTGTTTTGCAGAAGCAGCATTAAGGTACTTTACCATGCTGTGATACAAGACTCATCACAAGCTGTTTTGATGTGGATCAAGCATGGCCTTACTGGACTCAACCATTAGGATGAGAGCTACTACCAAAACAAGAACGACCGTTGCTGGGAAGATGTGGAGAAAAGTGAACTCCACATGCCATTGGTGGAAATGTAGGTACTGCCACTTTGAAAAGCAATGTGGAAGATGTTATCTTCAGAACATTAAAGACAGTCACACGATCCAGGAATCCCAGTACTGGATGTGTATACAAAGCAAGTTGTGGAATCAGTAGACTGATCTCTGTATTCCTGTGTTTATCACAGCACTATCTCAAATACCTATCCCATAATAACATATGGAATTAGTCTCAGCCTATCAGTGGAAAAATGGGTAAAAAGAAGAATTCTCTCTCTCTCTCTCTCTCTCTCTCTCTCTCTCTCTCTCTGTGTGTGTGTGTGTGTGTGTGTGTGTGTGTAAAGTATATTAGGGAATAGTCTACCCAGGAAAAACAAGAAAATCCTGCCATTTTCAACAAAGAGGTTGTACTAAGAGAGAGCAGCCAGATACAGAACAGCAAGCAGTGCATGATATAATTCAGGGTCTTACTTAGCTCAATCTTAGTCTTGAACTTGCTATGTAGCTGAGTCTGAGCTCGAATTCTTGATCCTCCTGCCTCCATTTCCTAAGTCTTGGGATTGCAAACTTGTGCTACTGTGCTTGGCCTTTATGTGGAATTGAAAACAGTCAGTCTTGAACAAATACAGAGTGGTTGAGGAATAAGGATAGAGAGACGACACATTAGTTAATGAGAGGAATACCCTTAATGACCCGGAACACGTATGTGTAGAGAGACAGAAGGGAGATGAGTGATTACCTGTGCTCTGTGAGGGAGAAGACAGGAGGATGAGGACAGAAATTGGAGGAAATAGAAATGGCAAATGACTACTAGTGTTTCTGGAGGTCTCTTTGTATGTGCTAAAACTGACCACAAATCAATGTGGTGATAGTTGCTTAACTATGTAAACACATTAGAACTCTCTGATTGTGCTCTTTAGCTGGGTGACCTGTAGCTTGTATGAATTATACCCTAACAGAATGCTAGTTTTAAAAACAAGACTGGTACTCAGGGTTAGTGGCACCACCCAGCTTTAATCCTAACACTTGGGAGGCAGAGGCAGGAGGATCT
>NW_026592923.1:0-1252 GCF_907164565.1 Psammomys obesus | reverse complement strand
TAACAATCTGAAAGTTTGCATTCTGATCTACAGTTGTTTTTTTTTTTTCAGTACAGATTATTTAGTGTCATTTTTGACATTTTCTGTCATTGGTGGTTTGAACTTTAGACTATATGGTTAAAGAACATGAGCAAGAGTTTCTCTGTGGAATCTGGAGATCAAAGATGGTGGCACTGTGCATGTACTGAGCTGATCATCAGGACAGCAGTGAATACAGAGCTACTGAGAGACTGAGCCATGAACCCCAAAACACCAGCATCTGTGTTCTCCAGGTGAAAGGAGAGTTCATGGTGAGGGAAACATAAGCTAGTATTACTTTTTATCTTTAAGCTTTATTAAACATATTTGTCTGCATTTCTTTGGTACTTAACTTTCCTTTTTATTTTTAATTTAATTAAAAAATTAGAGTCCTGGAGCAGGGAGCAACATTCTTTTAACCCTCTCCACCTATTCCTGATCTGCCTGACCCACCTAGGTCATAGCCTTCAGACCCACCAGAACCACCAGACCTAGCAGATGTGCACACCTAGTATAGCCAGAAGGGCCTTTGGGACCACAGAAACATTCAGGGTCATTTGGGGCACAGCTACCAGACCTAACACCAAGGCTTCCAGATGGCTAAAGACAAGGATAAGAACACAATAAACAAAAGCCAGGGCAATATGCCACCACCAGAGCTCAGCTATTCTACCACAGCAAGACATGGATATTGTAACACAGCTGACAATCAAGAAGATGACCTTAAATCCAACCTTATATAGATGATAGAGGCCTTAAAAGAGGAAATAGATAAATTCCTTAAAGGAATACAGGATTAAAACACAATTAAACACTTGAAGGAAATCAATAAAAGAGTTCAAGAGCTAAAGATAGAAATAGAGGCAAAAAAGAAAGCACAAGTTGATGAAATCCTGGAGATGGAGAACTTAGAGAAGAAAACATAAACTACAGAAGTAAGCATTGCCAACAGAATAAAAGAGAGAGAGAATCTCAGGTGTAGAAGATAAAATGGAAAAAAGATGCATCCATCAAAGAAAATGTTTAATCTAAAAAATTCTTGACACAAAACATCTAAGATATCAAGGACTTTATGAAAAGAAAAAACATAAGAAAAATAGGAATAGAAGAAATGAAAGATTTCCAGTTTCGTGGTCCAGAAAATATTTTCAACAAACTCATCGAAGAAAGTTTCCCCAATATAAAGAAAGGCCTGTAAGCATACAAGAAGCCTACAGAACACCAAATATAATAG
>NW_026592922.1:0-1640 GCF_907164565.1 Psammomys obesus | reverse complement strand
CAGAATAAAGAAAAAAAACTGCAAGGGAAAAAGGCCAAGTAACATAAAATGGCAAACCTAACAGAATCATACCTGATTTCTCAACAGAGATCATAAAATCCAAAAGGGCCCTAGTAGACGTGTTGCAAACACTAAGAGACCATAGATCTGACAATATAGACTCTTATACCCAGCAAAAATTTCAGTCAACATAGATGGAAAAAAAAAAACAAGATATACAAGATATATGACAACAAATTTAAACAATATTTAAGCACAAACCCGACCCTATAGAAGATACTAGAAGAAAAACTCCCACCTAAAGAAAATAACTAACACCCTCAAAACAAACAAACAAACAAAAAAACAAACAAAGAAAAACAGGATATAAATTACTTCACTACATGAAAACCAAAAGTAGACAAGAACACAAACACATTACTACAACCAACATCAAAAAAAGGGGAGCTAACATTCAATAGTCATAAATATCTCTCAACATCAGTGAAATCTAATCTCCCTAAGAAAGACGGAGACTAATAATGGATGCATAAAATGGATGCATAAACAAGACCAACCATTCTTGTACATACAAGAAACACTGCAGTCACAAAGATAGACATTACCTGAGAGTAAAGTGCTAGAAAAAGATTTTCCAAGCAAAAAGACTCAAGAAGCAAGCTGGAGTAGCCATTTTAATAACAAATAAAATGGATTTCCCACCAAAATAAATCAAAGGAGATGGGGAAGGACACTAAAAATCAAAGGAAAAATTCACCAAATTTACATATTAGTTCTGAATATCTATACCCCAAATCCAATGGCATTTTAAAAAGAAACATTAATAAAGCTTAAAGCACAAATCATTACCCACACATTAATAGTGGGAGACTTCAACATCCTATTGTTCTCAAAGGACAGGTCAAAAAAAAATTTCTCAGAGAAATAATGACACTAACAGATGTTATGAATCAAATGTTCATCTATAGAACTTTCACCCATATACAAAAGTATAAAGAAATGCTCAAAGTCCTTAGCAATGCTTAGAGATGCAAATCAAAATGACCCTGAGATTTCACCTGACACCCATCAGAATGGCTAAGATCAAAATCTCAAGTGACAACACATGCTGCAGAGGATGTGCAGAAAGGGGAACCCTCCTCCATTGCTGGTGGGAATGCAAACTTGTACAACCACTTTGGAAGTCACTCTGGCACTTTCTCAGACAATTAGGAATAGTGCTTCCTCAAGATCCAGCTATACCACCCCTAGGCATTTATCCAAAAGATGCTCAAGTACACAACAGGGGCGTTTGCTCAACCATGTTTGTAGCATCTTTATTCTTAATAGCCAGAACCTGGAAACAACCCAGATGTCCCTCAGTTGAGGAATGGATACAGAAGTGTGGTACTTTTACACAATGGAATACTACTCAGCAATTAAAAACAGGGAAATCATGAACTTTGCAGGCAAATGGTAGGACCTAGAAATGATCATCCTGAGTAAGGTATCCCAGAAGCAGAAAGACACACATGGTATATACTCACTTATAAGTGGGTACTAGGTCTATAAGATAGGATAAACATACTAAAATCTGCATACCTAAAGATGATAAAAAAAAAAAAAAGAAAGAGGACCCTGGTTAGGATGATCAATCCTCA
>NW_026592921.1:0-6646 GCF_907164565.1 Psammomys obesus | reverse complement strand
AAAAACACACAGGATCAGGAGGAAGGCCGTCACGCATTCCTGAAAAGGAAGTTAGAAAGATACAAGCAGCATTTCCTGTATGGGAAGATGCTCAAAATCAGAGGCAATATGCTCCTCTAGATTTGAAACAACTGAAGACATTGGTGGAGGCAGTACAGACGTATGGTATCAGTGCCTCTTTTACCTTGGCATTGGTAGAGAGGCTAGCTGCTGATGCTATGACTCCTGCTGACTGGAATAATACCGTGAAGGCATGTCTCTCTATGGGTCAATATCTTGATTGGAGAGCAATTTATCAGGAATTATGCATGGCTCAGGCTAGGCAGAATGCAACTAATCAGCACCCTCAATGGAATTATGATATGCTTACAGGTCAAGGTCAATGGGTTGTTAATCAGTCAATGTATCCTGCTGAGGTGTACCAACAGATCAACAAGGCAGCTGTTCGTGCCTGGAGGAGTTTACCAAATAAGGGACAGGTTACCGGAAATTTGACAAAGATTATACAAGGAGCTACAGAGCCTTTTTCAGACTTTGTGGCTAGAATGATGGAAGCAGCAGGAAGAATATTTGAGGACCCTGAGGGCGCAATACCGTTTGTGGAGCAATTAATTTTTGAGCAATGTACCAAGGAGTGTAGGAATGCCATTACTCCCTGGAAAGGAAAAGGAATAAACGCTTGGATGAAAGCGTGCAGAGAGATAGGAGGTCCACTGTCTAATCAGGGCATCGCAGCTGCGGTATTATCAGCTCAGAAGGCTGCAAATGCAAAGTGTTTTAATTGTGGAAAGATGGGTCATATGAAAAGGCAGTGTCGGGCGCCAACTGCGACCCCTAATGCTCAGCCTGTCAAACAGCCAGGGTTGTGCCCAAGGTGTAAAAAAGGAAAGCATTGGGCAAATGAATGCAGGTCTGTTAAGGACAATCAGGGGAGGCCCCTTCCGGAGCGCTCTACTGAGCAGCCAAAAAACGGGAACAGGGGCCCCCGACCCCAGGGCCCAAGACAAATGTATGGGGCCATCCAGCAGACACCCTACCAATCAAAAGGGTTTGTGAAGATGACTCCATCCGGAGAGCAACCTCCGGATCAGCAGGATTGGACTTGCGTGCCACCACCAGAGCAGTATTGACACCTATAATGGGATGTCAGCCTATACCTTCAGATTTAGCAGGCCCCTTGCCAGAGGGTTCAGTGGGACTGATAATTGGCCGCTCATCTGCCACCTTAAAAGGATTGCAAGTTCATCCAGGAGTCATTGATCAAGATTTCACAGGACAAATTCAAATGTTATGTTCCTCCCCTAGAGGGATTAGTGCCATCTCGCCTGGGGACAGAGTGGCCCAACTTTTGATCTTACCCAGTTTACATCAGAACTTCCCAAGTGATAAAACTACTCGAGGAGAAAAAGGCTTTGGTTCCTCGGGAGGACAGCATATGTTCTTGTCATTGGGTATGCAAGAACGCCCTATGATGAGTTTGATAATAGAAGGGAAAACTTTTCAAGGTCTATTGGACACTGGAGCAGATACCAGCATAATTTCTAAAACTTGGTGGCCGTCGCGATGGCCTCTTATTCTATCATCTCAATCCCTACAAGGGTTGGGATATGAAAATGCTCCTCAAAAGAGTGCGAAGACTTTGCATTGGCAAAATGAGGAAGGAAAAAGGGGCATGTTCGCTCCTTATGTGCTACCTCTTCCCATTAATTTATGGGGAAGGGATGTGTTACAACAATTGGATTTTACCTTAACTAATGAATACTCTCCTCAAAGTCAACAAATAATGAAGAACATGGGATGTGTTCCAGGTAAAGGACTGGGTAAATGCCTGCAAGGACGCACTAGCCCTATCCCAACCTCGGAAAAGAAAGATAGAACAGGCCTGGGTTTTTCCTAGGGGCCACTGAGGAGGCGATTCCCATTCCCTGGACTACAGAGGACCCAGTTTGGGTTCCTCAGTGGCCTTTAACCTCTGAAAAGCTTGCAGCAGCTGAGCAGCTAGTTCAAGAGCAGCTCAGCCATGGCCATATTGAGTGCTCACAGTCACCTTGGAATACTCCCATCTTTGTCATTAAGAAAAAATCTGGAAAGTGGAGATTGTTGCATGATTTAAGAGCTATAAATAAACAAATGCAGGTTATGGGGCCAATTCAGAGAGGCCTACCATTGTTGTCTACCCTTCCTGCGAACTGGAATTTGGTAATGGTAGATATTAAAGATTGTTTCTTCTCTATTCCCTTACACGATCAGGATAGAGTTAGGTTTGCATTTACCTTGCCTAGTGTAAATCATGAACAACCTGATAAGAGGTATCAGTGGAAGGTCTTACCTCAGGGAATGGCCAATAGTCCAACCATGTGCCAACTCTATGTGGCCAACGCTATTCAGCCAGTTAGAAATCGGTTCCCTGCTATTAAGGTATGTCATTATATGGATGACATCTTGCTATGCCATGCTGAGCAAGCATTACTGCAACAGGCGTTTGAGATGTTGTCCGCTAACCTAAAACAAAAGGGTTTGTACATAGCACCTGAAAAGGTACAAGAGGGAGAGATCGGTAATTTCCTTGGCTCAACTATTTATCCTAGATGCATTAGACCTCAAAAGATTACCATTAGGAGAGATGTGCTCAACACGCTTAATGATTTTCAAAAACTTTTGGGCGATATTAATTGGCTAAGGCCTTACTTGAATTTAACTACTGCAGAACTTAGGCCTTTGTTTGCCATCCTTGAAGGAGATTCAGCCATTACCTCTAGTAGGCAGCTTACAGCGGAGGCTGCTGAAGTATTAACTAAGGTGGAAGATAGGCTTAAGGAAGCCTCTTTAACTCGGCTGGACCCCTTCAGTCCATTCCATTTATGCATTATCCCATCACCACAGCAACCCACCGCAGTCCTATGGCAGCAGGGACCTTTGCTTTGGATTCATTCTCAGACATCTCCAGGAAAGGTGTTAAGTCATTACCCAACTCAAGTTGGAGAAATAGCCTTAAAGGGTGTTCAATCAGCCCTGACTCATTTTGGCTGTGAGCCAGCATCTATTTTTGTGCCATACACCGCTCATCAAGTAGGGGTGTTATGTGCCACTTTGGATGTGTGGGCAATTCTTCGCTGCACCTTTACTGGTAATATAGATAATCATTATCCTAAACATCCATTGTTGCACTTCTCTTTAACTAATGCATTTATTTTTCCAAGAGTTACACAAAGCCAACCTATTGTAGGGGCTATTGATGTGTTTACTGATGGCTCAAAAACTGGCATAGGGAGTTATGTTGTGGGTGGACAATCATTTCAAAAGCAGTTTTCATTTTCCTCCCCACAATTGGTTGAATGTGCAGTAGTGGCTGAAGTTCTAAGGAACTTCTCTCAGCCCTTAAATATTGTTTCTGACTCACACTATGTGGTGGGAGCAGTAAAAATTCTAGAGACAGTGGGATTGATTTCTTCTAAAAGTACTGTGGCAATATTATTTGATGAGATACAACATATTATTAGGAATAGAGCAAATCCTTTCTTCATACAGCATATGAGAGCTCATACTTTGTTGCCTGGACCTATGACAAGAGCTAATGATTTAGCAGACAAGGCTACCAGAGCAATTTGTCTTGCATTAAATCCTGTAAAAAATGCCACCTCCTTTCATGAATTGTATCATGTTCCAGCTGATACGCTCAGGCTGAGATTTGGCGTCTCTCGCGCAGAAGCTCGGGAGATAGTTTTAAAATGCGCCAGTTGCGCGGAGTTTCGGCCATCACCCAACATTGGAGTCAACCCCAGAGGTCTTAAGCCATTACATATTTGGCAGATGGATGTTACTCATGTTCCTGCCTTTGGCAGACTTAAATATGTACATGTATCTGTTGATACATGCTCAGGAGTGATTCATGCCACTCCCCTGTCAGGAGAAAAAACGGCTCATGTCATTACCCACTGTCTGGAGGCCTGGGCAGCCTGGGGCAAGCCACGTCAGCTAAAAACTGATAATGGCCCTGCTTATGTATCTAAGGTTTTTCAACAGTTCTGCCAAAAAATGGAAGTTCATCATGTAACAGGATTGCCTTATAATCCACAAGGGCAAGGCATGGTAGAACGGGCAAATGGTGTTTTAAAGACTTATGTGCAAAAACAGAAGGGGGGACTCTGCCCCATTACAATGGGACAGAAAGCAACCATATCCCTTGCTTTATTTACTTTAAATTTTTTGAAATTGGATTCGTGTGGGCGGTCTGCTGCAGACAGACATGCTGACCATGCCTCCTCAAATGAGCTGGTAAAATGGAAAGATGTGCTTGATAATCAATGGAAAGGACCGGATCCTATTTTAATAAGATCCAGGGGAGCTGTTTGTGTTTTCCCACAGGACCAAGAAAATCCGATTTGGGTTCCAGCGCGGCTGACCAGAGTGGTCAAGCAAGATGAGCCTGATCTTAACCCTGATCCTGATCTTGAGCGGAGTGCAGATGGACCTGAAGGTGGAGACCCAGGAGATCCGCTGGGGGATCCTATCAACATTCCCACGACCAATGCCAGTCATGTATGATGCACAAGTCTTCCCCCGTTTCTTTACCACCAATGACTCCATTGGGCTACCATATTTGCCAATGTCTCAGGACATAGCCCCTATACCAGACAACAACACCCAGCCAAATAACGGCAGTCTTTGTTTTACAACCAACCAGACTCATGCTGACTCATGTATAAAGCTAGGAAATTTTTCTTATGCCAAGTTAGGAAAAGAGACCATCAGGAATCGTACATCTTCAGCTAATGCTACGGTCCTTTTTGGATGGTGGCCACAGCACGGTTCATCTTATGGGAGCAATGAACGAAAGCACCAACCTCAGTACGCCCCCTTCTGCACTGGCCGGCATGCGGACTCTTCAATTATTTTCCCATGGACGGGCTGTCAGAGTCGCAGAGCGCATCTGCTCGAAAATGGACTCTTTACCTTTTCACCCTTGGAAGGGTATGGAAATTACACCGAAATGAGTCCCTGGAATTACCCCACCAATCCCTTTAATATTTGGCTGCTGTGTGGTGTTGGTGGCAGTTGCACAGATCTCTCACCCATGGTCACCATTTTGGGTGGAGCGACAGCTACTACCACTCTGCTTGCAAATGTCAGACCTGGATCCATATCCGCGACGGAATTAGGAGGACTAAAGTCGGTGGAGCCCACCCCAGTTTGTGTTTGGCCTCCATTTGTCTGGACAGTTTGTAATTATACTGGATGTTTTTATGCTCTGTGTTGGAATGCTAGTGAGTATGACTTGGCTACTGTAGCCCGCATGCCCCGTTTTCTGCCTATTCCAGTGAGGACTAGTAGTTCTTTGGCCCTATTTCGTCAAAAGCGTGATTTTGGTATCACCGCAGCAATAGTGGCTATTATAGCCACTGCGGCGGTTGGAGCCTCCCTGACTATATCAGCCTTAGCATTAAATGGCCAGGTTGCCACGGCTCATACCCTCAATAATTTGTCAGCATCAGTTAGTGAAGCGATAGATATACAGGCTTCCATGAACAATCAGTTAAAGGGAGGATTAATGATAGTTAATCAACGTATTGATTTGGTTCAAGAACAGCTAGAGATTTTGTGGCAGCTGGCTCAGTTGGGATGTGAAACTACATTACCAGGAATTTGTGTAACTTCTGTTCCATATAACAGGTTTACTAGGGCTGCAAATTTATCCATAGAATTGTCTCGTTTGCTGCAATCTAATTGGTCCGCCGAATTTGATGAGACAATAAGAAAATTACGCCTAGCAATTGTTCAAATCAATTCCACTCGCCTAGACGTTTCCATTACTCAAGGATTGTTTAATTGGGCGTCCTCCGCCCTCTCCTATTTTAAGGAGTGGGTTGGAGTGGGAATGTTTGGAGTAACCCTGTTTGCAGGACTGCTCCTCTGTTTTTGGTTGCTCTGCAGATTCAAGAGACAACAACATCTTAAAAATGTGGCCATGGTGCAGGCTATGCTGGCTGTGGAACAGGGGGCATCCCCCCAAGTTTGGCTTAACTTGCTCAACCGTTGAGACTCTGTCTAGAACTTATGGCACCCCTGAAGGGCACAGGTTCCCATTGCACCGGGATGCTGTTCTGGACAGACCTCTGCACTCCCCAGGGCTCGGGTTCCCATTGCACGGGGCTAAGGGTGCAGAGGGTCTCCTACACTGTGTAAACTCCTTGATCGCTGATGCTGTTGGCTCAGCAGGCTGATCGGTGACCTCATGGTGTGTTAATTTTTCTGGTTGAAATGGCCTTTAATTAATAAAAAAGGGGGAGATGTCGGGAGCCGCTCCCGCCACTACAAGGTGGCGCCGGTCTCCTGCTTCCTGGTTCTTCTTGCCAGCATTGCTTTGGCGGGAGCGGTTCCCGCCAAAGGCTTTGCGATCTGCGCATGTGCCACCTTATGCTAATGTAGGCTTATGTGGTCCTCCAATTAGGGATCATATGCTAATCAGGTTTTGTGTGGAGCACCAATCACAGACGAACACGTCGCCTTGACTGGCTATTTAAGCAGAGCACAACCCGGGGTCTGGGTCCTTCCTTCACCATCTGCTAAAAGAGCTGTAACAATAAAGTTGTTGCTGGACACTCCTCGGTTGCCGCGTCATCCTTATCGGCGAAGGCTGCGCGCGACA
>NW_026592920.1:0-3270 GCF_907164565.1 Psammomys obesus | reverse complement strand
TATAAGTATTCAACAACAGGTCTCCTTCTAGGTAAAAAAAAAAAAAAATCTCCTGGAGAACGGAGCTGTTTCATTCTTTATTTTCATGACTACATCCAAGGTTTGGTATAATCTCCAGCTGTGAAAGCTCTTGATCAGTATTTATTAAATGAATAGGGGGCACAGTTAATCCAGGGTACAGGCCAGCTAAAGTTCTTAGCAGAAGAAAACTGGGCAACACTTAAGAGCTCCAGCTCCAGGGTTCACATTTTTATTCCTATTGATTGGGTGTACAGACAAGGTGAGCAAGGAAGGATCTGTGTTCTACAGCTCCCAGAAGCTGCACTCTGGCTGACCAGGCTCTTCTCAGACCCAACCCAGGGCCAGAGATGAAAGCAGCAGCAATTCCCTACCTCATTGCCAGCACCAGGCAGGAATGTCTTCACTTTGATGGTTTTCCCTGGGGCTGGAAAGGGCGATTCCATGAGACTTCTCATAAAGGGGTAGACCAGTGCAGCTGAGATCCCACGCCGGCGCTCCACCTCATCTAGGACCTGTGCCCATCACCAGCAGCCCAAAGAGAGAGTGTTGGGAGCCGCCTTCCCTACCTCTTTGACAGAGAAGAGGGCAGCCTGACCTCTGACCAAGCTGGGCCAGAAGCCTGGAGACAGGAAAGCTGCCCTGCCACAATCTCTGTATCTTTCCTCTTTGTCTTGGCCCTCAGTGACCATTCAGTTCCCTGCTTTAGTCCCCAAGAAGGGAACAGAAGGGCAAAAGAAATAGCACCTGTGAAACAGCCTCCTGGGCACTCCTGGCTTCTCCGAGGACTTCAGCTCTGTCCAGGGCCCAGGCTGGGCTGCTACAGAGCAGTCGCTATCAACATATGTCAGCCAGCTAGGCAGTCGGCTAGGCTTGGGAATACAGGAATCTGAGAGTCGACTTGGACTTGCTCTGTACACCCTTTCTTGTGTTGTCTCTCACACAGGTGTTTTTCTCATCTAGGCTAGCTGCAGATACTCCCATGAGAGCTGTCACTGTGGCATGGGGAGGAAGGAAGACAGCATCTCTTACCTTGGAAAACAAGCCGAAGCAGCCTAGACGGCTGATGACACAGTACACCTCTGGCAACCGAGGCCCTTTCCCACTTGGCTGGAAAGGCAGAAGAGAGAGGGAGAAACAGAGAAAATACATGAACACACATCCTTTCCCCTGGGAACTGAGAGCATTAAGTACAGTCCCTAACTTTAAACATCTTCTAAACTCAACCAGAACCCCAAAGAAAGGCCACCATTCCCAGGGAAGAGACCCAATCTGCCAATCTCCAGGTAGGCTCCATCCTTTATCCTAGGAAAGCACAGACAGTGACTGGCAGAGGTTACAGGGTGATTTGTGGATTTATATCCCTAAGGATGCTACTCCAAAGGATACGATGTTAATAAGGACTTGTAACATTTCTTTTTAATTTAATCTCTTTTAATTTATTCATTTTATTCTATATGTGTTTTCCTGCATGTTTGTATATATACCACAAGGCCAGAGGGTATTGGATTCCCCTAAAACTGGGGTCTCAGATGGTTGTGAACCATCTGTAGGTGCTGGGAATCAAACTGAGTCCTCTGCAAGAGCAACAAGTACTCTTAACCACCAGCCTCCAAGAAGGGCTTGTGGACACTCTTAGGAACAAGGCATGTGGCCTTATCTCCCCCCTCCCCACCATCACAAGGGAAATTCTGCAAAAATACCTCTTTTCTTCCCTTGATTCGTGCCCAAGAAAGGCAAAATGTAAACAAACAAGAGGAGAGAGCGACTCTTTATTAAATGTTTCCTAAAACAGAGTCCTAGCCTTGGTACTACACACACATAAGAGTATGAGAGCAGTATTCTCACCCAGTTTTACAGATGAAAGATCTGAGTTCATAAAAATTAAGCCATTGCCTAGGCTTGCATACATAAAAAGCTGTAACCAGGAGTCTGTGCTGCCTTTCATCTTGCTGTCTTACCTCCAAAGCATGTTGTTTTCTGATAGGAAGGAGGGAAAGGAACACAGAGACAGCACAGAGGCATGCTATGAAGTAAAAGAGAACAAAAAAGGAAAGGGGGATGTAAAAGGTGCATAGTTGAAGAAAGAGACACATACTGTGCACACCCCGGGGCTGGAGCCCCGTAAGTAGACCAGGGTGAGTCTGTCCTCCAGCAAGCAACTGGCAGGACCCCATGGCTGCCTCTGGGTTCAGAGGCCTGGAGTGCTTGGCAAACTTAGTGGGGAGGGAGAACAGCAGGTGCTGGCCCTCATGCAGGCCGCTAAGCAAATGCACATGGGGCTATTTCAGTCTCCAAACCTGCTGGCCACAGTCACAGATCTAAAGAGAAGGCAGAATCTGTTTTGTCCATATTAGGTTTGAAACTTACTCCTTTCTCTTTCCCTCCCCCACTCCCCACCTCCCCTAAAGCCCCAAGTGATTAAATCAACTATGTGGGATTTGGGTTAGAATCATTGTGTCCAATCTGTAGGAATGTCGAGCCAGTGCCAACCCCTTTGGCAGAGACCCAGCCCAGGCCCTCTCTGAGTGCGCCAGGACAAACATGCTCTTCCCTGGGGGCAGCAGGCCCACTGCAAAAAAGTACAGCTCTGTTCCATCCATGTGCTGTCAAAGGCAGCCTTTAGAACGTTCCTCCCTGGGCCCTGGGGACCCAGGCACATGCTGGCCTCTGCCTGGCTCCCAGCCTGGCATCTGGACCCCTCCCCTGTCCCTTAGCACACTAGGCCTTCAATATCCAAATATCCTTTTCATCCTACATCATCCTCTGGGGGTGAAGGTGGGGGATCCAAGAATGAAAGGTTGGTGATAAAGGACTTGGAGTCAGTTCTGGCTCGCACCTCATTGCTATGTGACCTGGGACAAGTCATTCCACTTTTGAGTTTCAATTTCTTAATCTACAGGTCAGAGATAATAATACCCCACAGGCTATAATGAAGATTTTAAAAGAAAAGACATAAATCCAGTGAAGTACCTCTCCTGGATCAGGACAGATCCTATGTAAAATTTTACTTCCATCACCCTTCCCTTCAATACAAAAAGTTGGCCTCCTCTACTAGACGAGCTACTGTACACTCAGGGTGAGAAATGTGCTGAACTTGTTTATGTAGACTTTCATATATGGCCTGACCTACAAATGGTGTACAATGCATGTGTGTGGCTGGATGGACATATGGATGGATGCCCCAGAACTCTTCTTTTAGGACCCTTCCTTCCTTCCTTCCTTCCTTCCTTCCTTCCTTCCTTCCTTCCT
>NW_026592919.1:0-30755 GCF_907164565.1 Psammomys obesus | reverse complement strand
TTCCTTCCTTCCTTCCTTCCTTCCTTCCTTCCTTCCTTCCTTCCTTCTTCCCTCCCTCCCTCCCTCCCTTCCTTCCTTCCTTTATGTTTTGGTCTTTTGAGACTTTTGGTTTTGTGTAGCCTTGGCTATCCTAGACTTGCTTTGTAGACCAGCCTGGCCTCAAACTCACAAAGATCCACCTGCCTCTGCCTCCCTGAGTGCTGGGATTACAGGCACCACACTTGGCTCTTTTAGGACTTTCTTTACAAGACTCTTGTTTAGGATCTCTCTCATCTATCTCTAGATTGGTAGCTTAAAGGACTTCTCCTACTAACATCTGGAAACCAAAGAACATTGTCAACAACCCACTGACTGACCTTTGAGGAGGATGAAATGGAAGACAGGCCCTGGGCTCTGTTCTCCCTCTGGTTCTTTGTGGCTCTATAGCGACCCCTTTCCCAGAAATGACAGAAACAGAGATTGTTTTTGGGAAAAAAAAAGTTTCTACTTTCAAAACCCAATGTCTTTCCCTAAGTACAAAATATTTTTTCCAAGAATCCCAGAGGAGGTGTGCACCTTTGTATCTGCTCATACTGCAGCCCTACCGGACCATGGACGGGTTCTTCCCAACATCAGGTTGGTCAGATGTGGAGTGAATAAAGTTGTGCTCTACTTACTTAAAAGAGGAAATAAATATAAACTGCAGTGACACGATCATAACTGGAAGTCAGCAATCTAAGTTGGCAATCCAAGGAAAAAGAATACAAAGAAAAGTCCAAAGAGCTAAAATGCTGTAACAACCAAGCAGAGGGTGGCCATCCCGTCTGTTATTGCATATAATCTTAGACCCCAGGGCCCAATCAAATAGGCTACCCTGAACCCAGGAGTCCCTCAACTGAGCAAGTACATGTAGTAGGAGCAGGTTCAGCAGATCACAGGCTTTCACATCGGCTAATGCTGTGTACATTGAGATATACAAATTCCCTGGCCCTCCCCTGCCCACCAACCTCTGAGATCTGAATGGTCGTACTCACCAGTAAGCGCCTACAATAGCCAAAGCGCCTGCTACCATCTTCCCCAGTCAGCATGAAAGAAAAGGTCTCACTGAAACAGGAGAGAGGGAGAGGTTTGGTATCAAAGAAGTTATGAAGAGAGCTCAGGACACAGTTTCCCAAATAGGGACTGTCATCTCAGGTGTGGGATAAAGATTCAGGTTACTATAAGAAAGTAAGCTAAAAATAAATAAATAAACAAATAAACAATAAAAAAGAAAGAAAGAACAAAGTAGGCTGAGTCTAGGGCAAGCCCCCCCGTTCAGTTGTACACTGCTATGGGGGAGAATGAGTGTATGTTCTCTTCCTCACTACAGCTAGACCAGGCCAGGCCTCACCTGCTGTATTCTGACACAGGGAGCCAGTCCTTGGCATCTGGAAAGCAAAACTGGGGAATAGCTTTGAGCCTTTCTTCTGCCTCCCGCATCTGCTTGGTGGGTCGGTCCAGCTGCAGGGAAGAGGAATATGAGGAGAAGTAACTGAAACAAGGACCCTGGGAGTAGTAGGGGAACTAGAGCTGAGATCTCTTCTTGTGTGCTGGCGGTACGGATGCAAACAAAATGGACAAGATCCACCCCCAACCCTGCACATTCTGGTCAGGAGAGTGAGGTAACCAACATTTCCGAGGGCACTTCGAATGAGACAAGCAAAGTGGAGTGAAAGAGAAGTATGCAAGAGAGAAGCTGCACCAGGCTTCTGAAAAGGCCTCAGCAGGGATCACATCACTTCTGCTGCCTGAAAGTAAAGGAGCATCCAGGGAGACAGCAGGACAGAACACTGCAGGCAAGAAGAGCGGAGATGTCTGTGGCCTTCAGAGACTGCTGCTGAGCAGAGGGGCACTAAGACAAAAAGCAGTGGGTGAGGCCAGGGACTGCCTGCTAATGAGTAGGGGGAGTTGTTTAGGAGATGGTAAAGTGTTCTAAAACTGAGTGGAGGATGATGCAACTCTGAGAATGCACTAAAGGGCACTGAATTGTAAATATGAATGGGTGAATTATCTCTTTATAAAGTGGCTGACAACACTCAGGGAGGCAGAGGCACATGGATCTCTGTGAGTTTGAGGCCAGCCTGGTCAACAAAGTAAGTCTAGGACAGCCAAGGCTACCAGAGAAACCCTATCTTGAAAAACCAAACAAACCAAACCAAAACAACAATAAGAAAGTAGTTGCTGAGAGAATGAGCTAGAGAGCTAGAAGGAGCATCTGGGGTGTTTTCTTGAAGCCCTGCTACCCTGGGGAAGGGTGCTCTAAGCAAGCAGTGCCCCAAGCACCAGAAGCTCCGTCTTCTCTCTTGTGAAGAGGCCCGGGTACAGTCACTGGGGGGAGCTAAAAAGGAAGGGATATTTCCTCTTCTTAGATGGGTCAGCAAGCAGAAGAGGGCAGGGAAGGGAGACAGGCAGGTAGGCATGCTCACCTTGGGAAACTGGTAGGAGACTTCAGGGAGGTAGGTGTTCCGAGATGGCTTCTTCTTGAGGGACACAACCACAAAGTACTCAAAGAGCTCCCGTTCCTGCCATTCAAGTAGCTCCAGCTCCAGTGTCCGATAGCTGGGTGCACGTTTCAGCATCGACTGGATGTGTACCAAGCGCTGTGTGTGGGCTGGGAGCAGGTCTCACATTAGGAGACAAGCAGATTGGCCACTCAAAGACCTCCCATCAGCTCCTTCCACCTGACTCAGAGCTCCATCTCTGGATGACTTCTAGGCAGCAGGTCTAGGAGATGGGTACTGGTACCTGAACCTACATAATAACTGTACTAATGCAAGGAGCTAGTGTGCTGATCTTGAAAGCTGAGCTGAAGCTAAAGGATTGCCTAGGCTAGGCTTGCCTTGGGATGCACCACTAGCAGATAACTATAGTTCCTGTCAGCACAGAAGGTATGAACCAGGAAGTCAAATATCCACAATGGCTTTATCACTGAACCCCTAATTGGAGTCCTGGTAGTTAGACCTTTTATCTCTGTCTCAAAGTCAAAGTTAGCTTGCCTGGGTACCAGTGGAAGGAGGAGGGAACAAGTTCCTACATATTTTACTCATCCAAGGACGATCTAAGCAGGGTTTCCAGTAGCAAAAACACAGAGATTTGCCAAATTATCTGAAACACTGAAGAGTCTGGAATCTATTTGGGAAGGTCTACCTCCCCAAATAGATTCCAGGCTCTTCAGCGTTTCAAAAAGGTGGGCTCTAGGTTGCCAGAGAACAATTTCTTCAGTTGCACAATTCTTGCAACCAAAAGAGTTGATTATAATCTGAACCCACCCCTCGCCCTCCAGATTTATAATATTTATGAAGCAAATCTGGCAGCCAATATCAACGAACAATGGCTTGGGAAGGATGGACAAAGTCAACAGCTTTAAATTTGGCATTGGGCGACCAACATTTGGATTTAACACTGAAAAGATGGCCTGGAAGAAGGAGTTTCTTTACAGTCTCCTGCTCTGTTGATCTGCTAGCTGGCTTTCTCACCAACTTTCCCCCATCCTCCAGGGCCAGTCTGGGACCCTGGGCCCATGCATGCAGAAGGAAGGGCTGATTCCCTGGGGCTTGGGAGGGGTGTCAGCCTTACCTTTGAACCTGTCATCAGAGTCACTCTCACTTTCACTGTTCTCATCTGGAAAAGTAACAACAGGCATATGCACTGGCTGAGGCCCTGGCCTACAGCAAATATTTTTGGAGTCTACCTCCCAAATTATAAAAAAAAAGTTTTCTTTTAAACATTTCATTTAGTGTGTGTGTGTGTAAAAGAGAACATGTGTATGGGTTTACACATGTAGCCATGTTTGTGTTGAGATCAGATGGCAGCTTGCAGGAGTTAATTCTCTTCTTCTACCACATAGATTTTGTGAATCAAATTTAGGTCATCAGGCTTAGTGTATTTATTTTGCTGAACTATCTTTGCTGACCTGTTTGCCTCCCAACTTTTCTCATGAGGAATAGACCTTAACCTAGTCTGGGCTACTCTGAACCAATGATAAGGCATCTGAGGGCAGGAGATGAGTGGCTTGGGACCAGGATACCTCAAAGATCAGGCCTCAAATACTAATCTATATGCAAACACCTGCTCAGGGCTGCTGCGGGTGAAGCTGAGGGCCTGACCCAGCCTACCTAGATGCCTGTAATATAAAGGCCCTGCCTCAGACAATCCCAAGATTTGAAATGGAAAACAGACCACAATGCTCAGTAAGTCTGGCCTTTCCTTTTGGCCGAAGCAGACTCCCACATGTCCTAACTCAGGGCCTCATAGCCCAAAGTGTGAAGGAAACCATTCTAGAGCTAATTTCATCTTGGGCCCTTCTACTTATGTGGCCATTGTGAGGTAAATTAAAGTCAGTCTACATCTCTCTCCATTCTTGATGTTCATGGACCCCCCCTCCCAAAGGTGACCCAGTTTAGACATCAACACCTACCTCTCAATGACGCTGTCTCAAGGCTGGACATAGACAGCTTTTTTAACCTCTTCTTTCCTCTCTTGGCATTATAAATAGAGTTAATTCTTTGGACAAGCTGGTTAGAAGAGAAAAAAAAGCAGAGAAGATGAGGTAATTCTAACACCAGTTGCCCCTTCTTCGATGAAGATAAATTATGAGCCCATTCTTTCCCTTACAGGTGTGCAAGAACATTCTGCACTGGTCCAGCTGGGTCCAGAACTGGTCTTCCTATTGAAATGGCCCAGTGGAGGCTTACCAGCCATACTTGGTAAGTCTCCATCTACCCTGTGCCCCAGGAGTGGGCTCTTGCCCCAAGACAAGGACACTAAACTTAGCTCCCCAAAGGAAGGAACTGTGATCAAACTAGACAGGATGGGAGCTCCTGGGTCCCAAGAGTCATCAAACCAACTGAGACAAAGAGCTTCTCAGATATAAAAACAGGAACAAGGGACCTAGCCTTTCCTCTCTGGGCCATAACCTGGGGCCTGACAGGAAGAAGCTAAATTCTCAATATACCCAAGCATTGTTTGCAAGCTAAAAATACCATTTAGCTAAATCCTGCTGCTCTGGGCTGAGGAGCAGCCGAAGGGACACATGTGCAAATCATTGCTGAAAGCTCTTTGATTTCAAGACATAGGAAGAACTGGTCTGAATCTTTAGGTCCCTGAAAGGCCAAAGATGTTTATGTGCACAAGAATCCAAATCCAAATTCATCCATCACACTGGGTAACAAGAGTCTCAGCTAGTCTTTTCCTTCTCCCTAACATCTCAGTACTGAGCAGGAGTTTTATTGATAAGGAAAGGACCAGGGAAAAAGGAGGCCCTTAGTCTATTCAAGGGGAAGTGAGGAAGCAGTCCAGATTAGAGGAAGGAAGGAAGGAAGGAAGGAAGGAAGGAAGGAAGGAAGGAAGGAAGGAAGGAAGGAAGGCAGGCCAGAGCAGAGCTGGTTGCTTGCCCACCCACCTGCCTAGCTCCCTGGGCTCAATGTGGGACAGATACCTTGGGAATTCGACGGGCCCTTCGGCTGGAAAGCAGCTCACTGGTGGTGCTGAGGCTGTCTTCATTGAGACTGGAGGGTGAAGATGGCAGGCTCAGCTGAGCCAGCAGCATCATGTCATCATGGCTATGCCTCTTGGGTAATCGTGGCAAACGATGGCTCTTCCTTTCTGACCAGTTCCCACTGTGCAGGGACTGACTGCTAGGTTTCAGGGACAGCTGGCAGGGGAGACAGGATATGAGAGAGGGGCTGACCATAAATGTCAGTATCCATCTGCTGGTATCTAGGAATAGAAGCTAAAAGACTGGCATCCTCAGCTCTCATCAGTTCTTTGCTGGAAATTCAATATACTAGGGATTCTTTTAAGACCTTAGTTGTTCACTGTCCAGGTAAGGGCTAAATTAAATATTTGCCTCCTCAAAAAAAAGACTTATTACTTCTTCCAGAAAAAAAAAATAAAACAAAGGCTTTTGAGATCATCTAGTAAGTAGAAAGAAGAGACAAAGTGGGAAATCTTCAGGCATTTTCTGAGCTTTGAGACAAGACTAGTGACTGTGGATGAGAGAACCAGTCTTCCCACCTCCTCAGTCCTAAAGCCTTTGAAGAGGCCATAACCTGGTAGCCTGCTCTGCTATGTGATCCTGGCAGCCTAGCTATGCTTACTTCCTCCAGAGAACAGGACTATTAGGCTGTGGCCACCAAAGTGGAGTAAGGCACACCTCATATTCAAGTGGCTTCCACTGACCATGTCATCCTGGGCCGCCTCATTCTCTGGCCCTGTACATTCCCAATCAACAGCTAACATTCTTCAGTACAGAACACCTAACGGCCTAATTGACAGTGAAACTGCTGGGGAAGGAGGCACCTCCTGAGGACTTGCAAGTGTCGTCTCAATCTGCCTCTCCTCACTTTTCAGCAAATCCTCTTTCCCTTCTACTGCCAATACACCAGTCTAGCAATACAAATCCAACAGAAGCCTATGTGAACAGAGTATACAAGAAAAATAGATGCTTTATCGAAACCACCCATGATTTCAAAGTTAAAATAAAAACAACATTTATGTATTTTTCTGTAGAACATTATACAGTATCCAGGTCACATCTGTCCACTTCAAGAGTACTTGGGGAGGCCAGAGACAGCTTGTTTTCCTACCCTCCTGGCTTTTCCTGTATCCTGGCACTCTGGACCAGACCATAATGAGCTTGTCTAAAATTTCTTTGGGCCTTTCAGCTTTTTTCTCTTTCCCCTCCTTCACTCCATTCCTAAAACACTTCTTTATTGTAGTTGCTGTCTTTTCAAAGAGTTATTTATTTTATGTGCATGAAGTTTTGCTTGCATGTACATATGTGCTCCACATGTGTGGCTGCTATCTGTGGGAGTTAGAAGAGGGCATCAAACCCCCTTGAACTGGAGCTACAAAGGGTTGAATGCTGCTATGTGGCTACTGAAAACCAAACTGGGTCTTCTGAAAGAACAGCAAGTGCTTAACTGCCCTCCAGCCTGTTTTTCTTCTGTTTTGAAAGTGCGTGTGTGTGTGTGTGTGTGTGTGTGTGTGTGTGTGTGTGGGTGTGTTTGAATGTGGGTATACACATGCAGGGCTGAGCATACCTTTAGGTGTTGATCTTCACCTTCCACTGTGTTTGAGCTTCTGCACACATCCGGCTAGGTGAGCCACTAGCTGCTTTAGATTCTCCACTTTCTATCTTGCTAAAGGAACACTGGAATTATGGACCACTGCTACTGCATTTGGCTTTACACGTGTTCTGGGGCATCTGTGCTTGGGTTTTCACCTTGTACAGTAAGCATTCTACCCACTGTGCCATCTCCCCAGTCCCAAACACTCCTTATTCCTTCTTGCCAGTCTGCTCTGCTTTGTGATTCTGAAAGACTGGCCACACCTACTTCTTCCAGGGAGAGTACAGGGTTCTAGTCTCTGGTCACCAGGGCTCAAGCAAGATGGGCGTCATACTCAAGTATGTCAAGTATGCCCTCTTTACAATGGGCATACTTCCTGGGCTGCCCTTCTCTTCAGCCCCATATATATACCCACCCCTTTCCCTATAAACACTGATACTTTTCAGTATAGAACCTAAACTGGCAGTGGATCCCACATATTGCCTGGAAGGCAAGCATCCCTGAGGATATCCTACCTGCATGCCCACAAGGATTTTAACATGGTAGAAGTCCCTAGGTACACAACTCTTTCCTGAGGCAACCCTCTGCTAAGTGCTAGTGAGACAGAGACTAAGAAAGCTTGAACCCACCTAGATAGAATGGGCCCTCACACTGAGAGACTCCTGATACTGGCTGGCTCTCCAAGTCCAGCTATGGACCCTTAAATGCCAGGACTAAGATAATTTGTGGCAGAATTGCAGAATGTCAAGGCTCTAAGGAAAGCCCTGTCTTCCTGTTTGCCACCGAAGGTAGGAATACTGATAGGAGTCTGTGTGATCTCCTGGATTTCATTGCTAGAACTCAGACAGTGAGAAAAAAAGAAGGCAAGACAGGATGCCCTGAGGGCGTATCTCAATTGTCCACAGCCTTTTCAACAGGGCAGAAGGCCCTGAGTGTGCAGTTCTCTCCTGGGGCAACCTCCTCTGCTAACTGCTAGACAGGATGAGAACATACGTAGAAACTGACCCTATTGCTTGAGGACAGGCTTTCACACTGCCTAGGCTAGAATGGCATTACCTGCATGGGTGGGTTGTTGTACTTCCTGTCTTGGGGACTCCACATCCTGTGCAAAGAGTCCAAGGAGTTCTCAGACAGCTGCTGGGATTTTCGTCCAGCTCTTCGGTTCTTTAAGTCTACATCTTCATAGGGATTCTCCTTGGGAAGCTCTCCTGTAGAGGAGGCAAAGTTAAAAGAAGGGAAGCAGAGAGTGAGAGATGCAAACTTAATTCCTGTGAACCACACAGAATAACTTCTGCCTGGCCCTTCAGCTTATGAATCATGTAGCTGCTCATCTGTAGTGGGAAGTTACAGATCCTGGCTCAAGTGCAGAAGCTAAGCCCCGCGCCCCAACCTCCGCCCCACCCCACTTCAGTTCATCTCAGCTCAGCCTTGTCTGGCCACTGGTTTATAAATTTAGGGATTGCACAAGACTGTCAGAGGACAAAGCTGACACTATCAGTCTGTCCCTGGCTCTAGCTCTTCTGTTGGTAAAGCCCCCAGAAATCAGCACTTCTAGAAAGGCTTTCAGAGATCCCATAGCTGTCCATTCACTCAACTATCTGTGGGTCTCTGTAGATCCAGTTTCAGGGGTGAGCATGAAACAACTCAAAGAACTCAGGATTAGAACTTTGCTAGATCCTCCTCTAATCTATGCCTCTGTTCTCCAAGTCTTTCAGGAAGAGATCTTGTCTTAGGCAACCAGAGGGCCAAACAGCCACAGTGAGTGTTCAGTGAAACTTTGTTCCATCTCTCTTTCTCAGCATAATGTTGGCTTCCTTTTCTACTGGCAATCTCATTAAAAAGAGAATCTGCAGCATTCCCCATTTGGCAGAGACTTTTCTGCAGTGACATGGGAGTGTGAAAGTCTTGGAAGGAGTTTGGGCCAATAGAAAGGACAGTTTGTATCTCAGGACCAGTTTCTAAAATATCTGGTAATATACTGACACTACCAGAAAATCTCAGCAAAGCCCCAAACATAGTCCCTGCCCTTAAAGATTTTAAGATTTTTGAGATACACCCTTTCCTAAATTACATCTTCCTGCACTTTCTTCTCTCCCATACAAAATGAAGCTTTTCTAACATACCAAGGAGTCATGTTGCCTCACCAGTCTAATCCCAGCAGTAAAATCATGGTGGTAACAAGATCCAAAGAGAATCCTTACAATTACAACCCTCATTCCCCCTTCTCTTTTCTTTCTGTATTCCTGCTCTAGTCCCAATGCCACTGTTTGGGACCTCTGTGGCAGTTAGCATACCTAGGGAAGGATTTGCTTCTGCAGTTTGAACGGGACTGAGCTTGGGCAAATGCTGAGCCCCATGCCTATGCCACAGATGCCTGCATGTGTCTTACCCCCAGCTCCTATAGAACTAGAAACAGAAACTGTTGGGACTGCAACTCCCCTAAAACACAGTGCAGGAGAAAACCCAAATCCAGCAGGCTTAGATTCCTCAAGAACCTGAGGTTCTCCTAAACTGTAGCATCTATTTATTCAATGAGAAACCACAATGAATTTAGGAAATGCTTTTACAGAGGTGGGGGAGTGAGGATACACAGACTGCAGAAGGAGCAATTCAAATCTCTATAAACTTATGAGTCAAGAATGGGTCAAGAAAAGAGTTGGGGCTGGGTTAAGTGATTCCCAATACCACATAGTCCCTAGTGATGGAGCAGATCTTTTCCTGTAACAGCTATGCCATTAAAATGACTCTTCTCCATTCCAGGGCCCTGACTAAGTAAAGTTGGCCCAGAAGCCCTGCCTGGAGAAGCCAAACCTCAAACCCAGCATCCCCTGCATGTTTTTTTCCAGCCCTCTCCACTGTGAGATATACTTCTGCTGGGAGTGGGGTAGATTTTCTACTTCTTGGTCCCTATCTAACAAATATCTTATAAGGCTGAGAGGCGAACAGGATGAAGAATGCCAAGGTACAATTCTTCCTGATCTATAAAATAGGACCAGCATATTACTGTCCAGATTGGGGCAGAAGAAATATTTGTTTATATTTATTTCATACTCATTTAAATTGTCTTACACTAAGTGACTTGCCAGAATCCTCATTATCTCCAACCTATAGGAAGATCCATCCCAATCCTTTCTCATCAAAGGTTCTCTGAACAGTTGACATTTTAGGTTGATCAACTGACCTGGCCGTTTTATAGGATGTTTATTGTACTTGTGGCCTTTTAATACTGGATTGACATTAGCCTCCTCCAGTTATAATAAAAAATGCTTATACATTATCAAATGACCCCTAGGAAGAGGAGGGGAGTGAGGAAACAAGGGAGGGAGGGAGGAAGGGAGGATGAGCTCAGCAAGAGAGATGGATGGAACTGTCTCCCTTACCCCAACAATTGATGCTTCAGGTATTTTTAAACTTCCTAAAAAGTTTAAAAATGTTCTGAGGTCCATGCTGTGAGTCTTAAGTCGAATTATTTTTTTCCTTAATACTTCTATTTTCTTTCTCTTTCCTTCTTTCCCCAGAAGACAACGAATATAGACTCTAAAGCTCCAAGAAGGTGTTAAGATGAGGCCCAGAGAAATAGCAGATGCAGTGTGCTGAGTGTTGGTGACAACCCAGGGAAGAACAGTGGGAAAGCACCAACTTCTTCTATGTGCTAAAACTGCCCCTGTGGGAAGGCCTCAGGTGCCTGTTTTTCCTGCCCAGCCCCAGTGCCATCTTCTGTCTTCTTTAATCTAAGTAATCCACTAATAGCCTTGTTCTGCTTCCTAGTCTTGGCTGGTCCCTTATCAGTCCAAGTCCACTGGCCATCCACTCCTGGTGACTCTTAGAATTGTTTCACTGACAAATTCCAAATCATCTCTGCATGCAGAAAAGATGCCTAGAGGTAGGGATGGGCAGAGAGCAAAGGGATGGTGAGTTCTAGAGCTAATAAACAGAATTTGCCGAGAACAAGTAAACACCAAAGCAGAGACTGCGACAAAGTGCTCAAAACACTCTACAGTGAAAGCTGGAGATGTCAGAGCTGAATGGAGAAATAAGGTGACAATTTGCCAGGAACTTTTGTGAGACAGGGATTTGGACAGACTACATGCCTTTCACTTGCAACCCTGCTCACATGGCTTTCTTAGGACAGTCCAGAGAGCAGTTAGAGGGTGACAGAGTGGTAAGCCAACACTGTCTCTGAGCAGCCCCATTTTATCAAGCTCTGGCTGGGGACACCAGAAGTCTTAACCTTTCCCAGTTTTTCTGCCAAGATAAGGACCAGAGGCACCCCCAATCACTTCTGCTTTGTATTCTTTTGAAAGAGGCTTGCCAGAGCCCAATCTCAGCACACTGATCCTTCTAGAAGAAGATTCCAGGTCCATCAGGTCCTAGTCTGACTCCTCCCTACAGCTCTTTGGGATGTCACACAGGAAAACTTCTTTCTTCATTCCTCACTCCTTCATAAACTAGAATAAAGTTTAGAAAGGAGTGCACCTATCCAAGATAACCATAACACTCCAAGTTTTCTGGGCTGTACACACAGCTAAGGCCTTACGTCTGTAGCTGTCTTTCCTAGCCATTCTCTGGTTCCAACTGACTGTTTCTTCTGAGTCTCTGCTTTTCTCACTCCCTCACACAGGAGGGAAAAGAGACAGGCTGGGGGCCCAGTTCCCTTGGGACTGTTACCTTCATTCCCAACAGCCCTGGGCACCTTTCCCTATGCCACACCTCTTGGCTGCTTTGCTTCCTACTGCACTATCATGCTGGTAGGTTTCCTCTATTCCTTACTGTTGCCCAGCCTCAGGATGGGTGAATGAGAGACGGCAGAGTAGAAGCTGAAAAGGCTTTACTGGCAGGACTTGCTGGCTCTGTTCTGACTTGTATCCCACTGCAGTCCTAATATCCTGGAAGTTCTCACTGGGTCTGTTAACTGATAGGAGTAGGAATCTTAGCAGGAAGGCAACCCAGGTTCCTTGGTCAGGCAGAGGCCACTCTACATAACTCCTAGCAAGCTGCTTCCTAAGGTACATTTTCCAAAGTCAGGGTCAGAATTCGGCTGGCTGTATAGAATAGCAGTATATGCCAAGTTGGACAGACAAAAATTAACAGCAGAAAGCAACAAGGCAACAATTTTCTTTTTGAACCCCAGTATTGCAAATTAACAGGCTTTGACATCTTAGCCTTTCTGGAGTACTCCACCCAGCACCCTTCAGGCATCATGCCTGATACGGGCAGGAGGCCAGTAAATTCTCCCAAGTGTCTTGCTCATGTTTGCTCATAACAGAGATGACCTATTAGCCTCTGGGCCAATGGGCTAGAATCTCTATCAGTCCAGGAACACCAGCCCAAAGGAATGTACCCAAGATGGAGATTTAGCGTGGGTGCTCTCTGCTTCCCTCAAAGATCCACCATCAAAGGCCCAGAACACAACTTCCTTTATCCCAGTTGACCTGAAGCACTCCAAAGCTGGACAATCCAGTTGGAACCAGAAACAACCGTTATTCCCAGAGCAAAGTCTGGGTAAGCCCAAGGTTCCTAAAAGTCAAGAGCCACTGACTAATCCTAGGCAAAAAATAGAAGTGGCTTTCAAAGTTCAGCAACAAAAGAGCTCTGGAAGCCTCCAAAAAGGCTTCACATTCTTGAACCTCTTTGAAGAAAGTAGAGAGAAAACCAACCAGAATCTAACAGAACTATTCTCCCTTGTATTTTTTTCCTCTAGCCTCTCTGGTTAAGCCATAAGATTCAGACTGAGCTGCTGTAGAAGATACAAAATACACCTAAGGCATTGTTCTAACAGACTCTTAAAGCAACCACCACTCCAATCTGCAAAATATAAACATCTAAATCAGTGTCTGGGTCACTGTCTTACCCTCTTTACTATGCCCTCCCCCTTCCTTCTTCCCAGGGCTCCAAACATTCAAATGTTAGGTGAGTGATTAAGGAAGATGCCCAACCCCAACTTTACCATGTATAACACTTCCCCTTAGCTTCACCTCATTCATCCAAAAAGCAACCAAGCAGCCCCCATGTTTGTCTTTTCACGTAATATCTCAAGGGAGAAAAGTCTCCTTAACACATGAGAGACAGACATCCTCCTCTCCTAAAAAGGTCCAGAAAATAGCCTCTAAAACTTTTCTCCCAAAAAGGATCTTGAATCATGAATTAGTGTGTGTTTGTGTGGTGTGTGTGTGTGGGGGGGGGCATTGCCACGTGTCTCCTCTTAGTTCAGTTGTTGGGCAGCACAGAAAGGCTTCTCAAGGCTTGTAAAAGAACAGTAAGGATCACAGTTCTTCCTGCCAGTTGTGTTACAGTGATAACAGAAAAACAGCTTTCTGCCATCATACAGCAGTCATAATGGATACTCCCAAGAGCCCTGAGCAGCAATGATAACATTACAATTTCTGCCAACTGGAAAGTCCCTGTGATAGGAGACAGGGAGGTGGGACAAGGATAAAAAGATGAAACAACAGAGCTGTCTCTTTACTCATTAGAGTTTTTCTTCCATTCTAGGATACTGTATCCGTGTGAAAAGGTAAGGAAACACAGAGCAGGCTGGATGTTCTCTGATAAATGAGCTGGAGATGAAAGTTGTACAGCACTGTCATTTCACGAGTAATAGAGAAGAGGCTTCTCTCCCCAGGCTTTCCTTTTGTCAGAGGGCTCTTGTTCCTGCAGTGTTACTGCTGCAATGTACCTTTTCACGATACATGCTATATACACCATACTTAGGCAAACAGTATGTTTGTGGGTCTGAATATAGCTACTATATGCCAAAAAGCACTAGCCCAGTAACTGGTAAAGAGGAAACTATGGGCGGGGGTAGTGAGATAGCTCAGTGGTTAAGAGCTCCAGCTGCTCTTAGCAGAGAATAAGAGTTCAGTTCCCAGCAGGGAATTTGATGCCCTCTTCTGACTTCCACAAGCATCAGGCAAGCACATGGTGCACACACATACATGCAAGCAGAACATTAAGACACATAAAATAAATAAGGCTAAAAAATTAAGGAGAAAACTATAAAGAGATGGCATAGATCAAATGGGGAACCAGATGCCCCTACTTCATACGATTCTCATATCCTAAAAATCTGGAAGGCTCTCTCTACTGTGGCCACTATTCTCTCTAATGTTAATTAAGACCACATTCTCCTAATTTAAGGCCTGAGATAGAACAAGACATCAATTAAATGAGGACAGTATGCTGTTTCTCCCTGCTTTGTTGATCTATTCAGAGACACATTTTGCACAGAATCAAAGCCTCCCTGCCCATGAAGAAGATAAGGATAAGACTAAAATGAATATCAAAAACAGCTAGATGGTAGTACATGCCTATAATCCTGGCCGAAGAATTTATCATTCCATGTTAACAATCTGAGATGCATATCAAAAGACAAACAAAAACACACAAAATAAACCAAACATGAGACTCTGTTGTCCATTCCTTTGTAGACCATTGAAATCAAGCCTGCTAACACCATGCTTACTCCACTGCTGGGAGGCAGCTCCTCTTAACAGTACTGTTCTGCTACTCTTCAGGGGTGGGGGATTGGGGTTTGGGCAGAGGAATGAAGGGTTCCAAGCTATATTCATCAGGCGTTTATATAGAAAACAGCCCTGAAAGGTGAAGATAGTGTCTATGCCTCAGCCAGAGGCAATCTATTTCCTTAATAGAAACTGTTCTTGTAGGGCAAAGATTGAACAGATTTACTAGAAGTCCTTAAACAAACAAACAAACAAACAAACCCTGGTATCTCCTAAATGTGGAACACAGACTCATAGTGTTTGAAGCCCCTACTGAGACCTTCTTCACAAAGCCACTGTGGCCAGAGAGCCTGAAGGAGCATGGAGCTCATGCTGCCTGCTGTGCCATCAGTAACAAGGCCCTTTGTGACACAGCAGTCTTCTGTCTTTTTCTAGAATCTATGAAACTGGGATATGCATCTGAATGTCAATGTCTCCTCAAAACTCATACCAGAAAGCTGTGTGAGTAGGCCTCTGGGAGGGAATTAGGTCAAGATGGCAGCGCTCTCACAGAGGATTAGTGACACATACCTGCAACCCCATTGAACTCCCTCACCCCCTTCAGCCATATGAGGACACTAGAAACAACAGATGTCTTTGAACCACGAAACAGGCGTCTACCAGACATCAAATCTGCCAGTGTCATATTCTTAGCTCATTTAATCCTATTAACATTTTTTGAGATTTTATTTGTATTTTATACATATGAATTTGCCTGAATGCATATCTGTGCACCACATGTGTACAATACTTGTGGAGCCCAGAAGAAAGCATAAGATCCCTTGGAACTGCAGTTACCAACAGCTATGGGCTGGGAATTGAACTTGAGTCCTCTGGACGTGTGTCCAGTGCTCTTAACCACTGAGCCATCTCTACAGTCCTCCTAAGAACAATCTTAAGCAGTATTACTATTAGTGTTAATGCTCAGATTCTCACATTGCTATGGTTTTTTCAGAAAAACAGAGCCCTACAATAGTTAAGTGACTTGCCTAATGGTACATAGCTAAGGAAGAATATTTGTTGGTCTCTCAAGTCTTCCATAAACAAAACAAACAAACAAAAAAATGATGTCATTTGTCCCTTCCTGTGGTACCACAGTCCCTCTGGCTTTCAGCTCACTCAGGGTCAGGCTCAGTCAACTCAGCTGCTCTGTTGTCATTCCCAGGAATTATGTAAGGTGGAAGGAACCATGATGTTCCACATGAGGTGAGCCTATGAGCATCTCTTCTAGTAGCTGTTCTATAGCCAACAAAGAAGGCCCAGTTATACCACTTCCATCATTGCTTACCCACAATATCTTCATAGGCATTCTCTTCTAAAGTGCTTTTGGATCCAAACTTAGGTTGACTCTCAGTACCATTCTCAGTGGGAGAAGAGGGGTACAGGGATTGGAGACTGGACGCATCCTCAAACTCAAAGGATTGTCTGTGGATAACAAGAGCAAGAGTCATGTTGGCTGGACAGATCCCTCTGTGTTGCTGGGAATGGCCATGGGAAACAGTAAGGATCAGAGGCCCTGCTCCTCAAACCTGTTACTGTTCACCTGAGTAAGAAGACAGGTAGTCTGAAGGGCCCCAGTATGAGTGACTGTAATATGGTTAATCCTTATAATACCAGTATGAGGCAATAACTTCACAGTTTAAGAACATCTTATCTGGCTAGTGATATGGTAGCTTGGCAGAAAAAGGCATTTGCCACCAAGCCTAATGAACTGAGTTCAATCCCCAGGACCCATGTGGTAGAAAGAGAACTAACTCTTTTTTTTTTTTCCTTCCTTCCTTCCTTTTTTGTTTGCTTTTTGTTTTTTTGAAATAGGGTCTCTCTATGTAATCTTGGCTGTCCTGGAACTTCTGTAGAACAGGCTGGCTTCAAACTCAGAGATCTGTCTGTCTCTGCCACTGCACTGCTGGGATTAAAGGTGTGCACCACCATGCCCAGCTGAGGACGAATCAACTGTGGTAAGTTGTCCTCTGACCTCCACATGCATACCTAAAATAAATAAATGTAGTCAATTAAAAACAAAAGCAAAACAAAACTGTGGTCAGATGCCACGTCAATTATACCTTTTTTGCATCATCTCACTGGCCTTCAGGTAGTGCTGGCATTTGCAAACATGGAGATTGAAGGTACAGAGGCAGGACTTTCCAAGGCTGCCTGCTTCTAGAGTCTAAGCTTCCAATCATAAGTCTGGCTCCTAAGACCTAGAAAGCATCCTTCCTTAGAAGACTCTAGCATTTCCAAAGGAATATAGTTCGAACAGTCTCCCAGCAAGGGCTCTGTAGGCAGGCCATAAGGGCTTAACACTGAAGGTCATTTCCAGGGCTGTTAGAGGGGTGAAGGAAATGGTACAGATGGTTTGTTGACAGAAGAAGGGCTGAACCCTTAAAAAAAGGTCAGACCTCTTCTTCAGTAAAACCAGTACCCTGTTCCATTCTATCCCCCAGATATCCCAACACTGAAGAACTGTAACCACAGCTTCTTGGATTCTCAGTCCACAGTACTTCTTCTTCTCCACCCATCTGAGTTGGGATGCTGGCTGAATCCTCTTTCTCCAAGGCATGTCCCTTCCAGTGAAGGCCAATGAGATGACACATGAGCAGTTGCATTTAATATGGCATCTGACCACATTTCATTTTTTTATTGTGTTTACTTATTTTAGACATGAATGTGGAGGTCAGAGGACAACTTATTGGTTGTCTTTTCACCACACAGGTTCTCAGTTCTCTGAAATTCCCCTTCATGTCTCTTAGGGAAAGAAGGGAAGCACGACTGAATCCTTCTTATCCATGAGTGTCTTCCTCTTTCAATGATATATTTTCTTTCTTGCTTATTGAATACTCATCTTGAGAGCCCTGGGATGCATGTCAAGGACCATCCTCTTAAGCTCACCTGGCCGCTTTGCTGCATTCAATCTAACACAACACTTCTTATCCTAGCCCTCTCCTCTTGCACTCCCATGATAAATCAGCTCTAGTTTTTATACACTCCTGGCAATTACTTTTCAGGCTTAAATGAAGGATTCTTTTTTTTTAAAGGCTGTTCTTAACATTTATTATTTTCAGACAGGGTATCTATATAGCCCAGCTGGCCTAGAACTTACTATACAGACCAGACTGGCCTCAAACTCAAAGAGATTGCCTACCTATAACTATCTGAGTGTTAGGATTGAAGGTATATGCTACTATGTCCAGCTTTAACTGGTCTTTTAAATGCCAGGGTTTTTCAGAATTCTGTCATTTGGTCTCCTTCCCTCATATGTACAAATATCCATGGCCAAGCACTTTATTCCTGGTGCCTCATAAATTTCTGTCTTGGGCCCAGACTTCCCAACTAAATAGTCAAATACTATGTGAGATCAAGTCTTCATTGGTTTAAGAGTAGATTTGACATCTTATGAAGGTAGCACGTTGAAGGCCAACACACTGCCTCTCATCAAGATAAGTATAGTCTATTTCTTTCCAGGATTTTGTTGTTATATGTGCATGTATGTACATGTTCATGTAGGTGTGGAAGCCAGACATGGTTAAGCCACACATGGTTAACTTCCATGATTATTCTCCACTTTGTTTTGTTTGTCTGTTTTTAAGACAGGGTCTCAGTCTGTGTGGCCTTGGCTGACCTGAAACTCAATATGTAGACAAGGGTGGCCTCAAATTCATAGAGATCCACCTGCCTCCTGAGTACTGGAATTAATTAAAAGTGTGTGCCATTCTTATGCGCCTTGTTTCTTTGAGACACAGTCTCCGGAGCTTATAGATTCAGCTAGGCTGGCTAGCCTACAAGTTCCAGGGCTCCATCCCCACTGGCTGGGGTTGCCATGTACCATGCCCAGTTTTTACATGGGTGCTGGAGATATGAACTCTAGTCATCATCCTTGTGTGGAAAGCACGTAACTGACTGAGGACTGAGCCAGCTCCCCAGCCTCTCTTCCTCAGAAATTTTAATGCTTTCCCCACCCATGTTTGGTTGCATACAATAAATATCTAGTTTTCATTTCTTTAAAATAAGTCTGTAAGAAACACAGCTGATACAACAAAAATAAACTTAATATCACACATTCCTCAAGAGGAACACATTCTAGGTTCAGACAAGCAAGAACAACAGCTTACACTTTCTGAACTGTTTCCCCTTTTCTCCAAACGCGCAAGCTAAAGTCTGTTAAATTCTTGATGAGATTCCACCATTTATAGTGTGTGTATGTTACGTGAAACTGTGATATGTGAGAATGCATGTAACATCTTCAGGTTGATCAACATCTCCCTCTTGTTACCTAGCCAAATGTTTTTTTGTTATTCTGCCTCTAACTCAGTGATTGCCTCCAGGACTAGCTGCCCCTCACTTCTGAGCTGATTTAGATGCTTCTTCTCCAAGTCCCTGCAGTGGTTTCTGCACGACCAGGGATTATGGAACACATCGTTGGTATCTACGATTTATCTACATAGCACATCTTCAAGCCCTTGAAGAAAGAACCATGTTTTACTTGCCTCTGTACCTCTCAGCCCAGCACAAGGCTAGGTGCACAGCAGGTTCTAGATGGATGCTAACAGAAATAGATGACTATAGACAAAGTAAGCGCACTTGGCAGGTTGGTAAATAAACTAAGGAGCAAGTAAGCATTCTTGGGATAGGCCAAAGCATAAGACTATATATAACCATGGGGTGTGATGGCTCAGGAGTCTGAAACTTTGTGACTCTTCCTCTACGTGGGAAAATGTCTGTATTTGAGATGGGATATGCTGGAAGAAGTGTGGAGACTGGTAACACACTAGAAGATTCCCAGAAGGGAAGCAAGATGAATGCACACCCAGTATTAGGAAATGTAGGTAAAAGGTCAGGATTCCAAAGAACGCTTGCTTCTAGCCTGCCAGACTCAGATTAACAATACCTTTCAACTTTCACTAACTCTAGTTTCAGAGTCACACCTAGGAGCTGTCCCTGTTAGTTTGGGGTCAAAAGGACCAAAACTAACAAGGAACCAATGGGAGCTCCTCAGAAAAAGTAGTTCTTAGATTTGGCCAATAAGCTGGTGAAATATTTTTCCATGTGTCTCTCTTTTGAGAACCAAGAATCACCCTTTGAAACAGAACCAGGGTACCTGTACAGACTGGAGGCTCTCAAGAGAGAAGAATCAAACTAAATTTGTCAACATTCTTATATTAATGATAAAATACAATCCTATGGCAAAGTTTCACTTTAAGAAATTAATTTTTGAGCCAGGTGTGATGGCACACACCTGTAGTCCCAGCACTTGCAAGGCAGAAGCAGGCAGATCTCTGTGAGTTCGAGGCCAGCCTGGTCTACAAAATGAGTCTAGGACAGCCAAGGCTACACAGAAAAACCCTGTCTCAAAAAATGAAGAAAGGAAGAAAGGAAGGAAGGAAGGAAGAAAGGAAGGAAGGAAGGAAGAAAGGAAGGAAGGAAGAAAGAAAGAAAGAAAGAAAAAGAAAGAGAAATCAAATTTCGTGCAGGCACTTCATGTGGTTGTGAGGTTAATATCCCATCAGTCCTTCAACAGTGGCCTCAAGAAGACCCAAAATGAAGGGAGTTTTGACCTTTTAATGATGGATTAAGGAATCACTAATGTAGCAGGCTCTACACCAACAAAACTAGTGAACACCTTCAGTCTTCAGCATTTGCAAGAGTGTCTTTCATCCCCTCTCTTCCACTCAAGAGCAAAAGAACATGCACGGTGGTGGTACATGACTTTAAACCCAGCACTTAGGAGGCCAAGGCAAGATGATCTCTGTGAGTTCAAGGCCAGCCTGGTCTATAGCAAGAACCATTTCTCTGTCACAACTGCCATAAGTTATTCAGTGCTTCAGAGATGTAGCACACTCCTGTGATCCAAGCATGTGATCTCTTGCTTCTTCTATTTAAAAGAGTGGCATTGGGTCCCACTGACACAGGAGGGCATGCCTTACCTGTTCTGTGACTTCCGGTGACCTCGCATGTCCTTCTTTGGTCTCCTGGTGACTGGTGGGGCTGGGGTGGAAGGCAATGGGGGTGGAGCAGCAGGTGTGGGTGAAGGAGGTAGACCATTGCTTGGCTTAGTCTTGGGGTTCTTGTCAGCCTCGTATTCAAAGGTACGCTTGGGTTTGGGAACAGGGTTCACAGTGGGATCAAGGGAGCTCTTTGAAGGCAGCAGCTGGGGGCTAGGGCTATTTCCAGGGGTCCCTGACTTCATGGAGCCACTGCCTTCCCGGTCTAGGGGTAGGCCTGCCTCCCCCACAACTCCAGCCACTCCTCCTGCCCTGCTGCTGGAGCTCACACTTGCAGTCCCTGTTGGTTCCTCCAAGGTGCCCAAGGTTCCAGTCTTTCTCCTCCCATGGTCTACACTGTAGCAGCTGCTGGGGAGCTGGGGAAGACCCCGGCCAGGCTGCTCCTTTAGGGCTTGTTCAATTTTCTGGATCCGGCTCAGCACGGCTGAGCTCTCTTTCCTGCTGCTGTGACCCCTGAGCAAGGCACTAGGCTCAGTCCGGCCTGGCCGCTTCTCCAGCCGGTATGAAGAGTCCCGTACAGTGAGTGCCTCTCCTTCCTCCTCTGTCTCAGGGTAGGAACACTCAGAGAAGGTCCTGCTCATCCTCCGGAGGCCTTTGAAATCAAAGGTCTTTTCTGAGCTGCAGGGGGATGGCACCACACTGGGGCAGCCCACACTGGGGCAGCCCTCACTGGCCGCCCACTCGCTCCCAGAACCCTCCCGCTTCTCTCCACACAGACTCATCCTGGGTGAAGCCTCTCGGCGACCTTCCCATGCTGAAATCTTCTCCCGGATACCCAGGCTATGGGCTCGGGTACCAGTGCAACTCAGCAAGACACTCCGCGGGCCAGCTCCTGGCCCGGGAAATGGGGTGCTCTGGGCGAGAGGAAGGCAAGCAGCCACACCCTCTACATCCTCAGCTGCACCCTGGACAGTCTCCTTCTGGTCCTCTCTTTTTCGCACTGAAGGGGTTCTGTTCAAATAGCTGAAGCTGGTAGCCTTGAGGGTACAGCTGGGTGGTGAAGTCTCTGGGGAGGGATCTTGAGGGCTTAAGGGTGAAGGATTGCGAGAATGTCGGTCCTTGAGGAGCACTTGGGGATTAGAGTGGCTGGGGTACCTGCAGGCTGAGGTTTCACTATCACTGAGTGGGTAGATGGGACTTCTTGGTGGATACAAAACTGGAGGTGGAGAGACTGACTGAGACCTAAGAACAAAAAGGAGAAAAAAAGAGAAGAAAATGGTGGTGAGTAGTCTGAAAAAATGGGATACATTTCATGTTCTGTTTCTACAGAAGTCTCAAAAATACTCTAAAAGTGCTCCCCTTCCCCAACCACCACTAAGATAAAGACAACAGTATCATGAGTTCAAGGTCATCACTGGCCTTGAAACTCACAATGAGTTTGAGGACAGCCTGGGATAGTGTGTTCAAAACAAAAGAAAAAAGTTCTCTTCATGTAATATATATCTTCAAGGCTGTCCTCAAGTAGAGAACAGCTCTTTACTCAAAGCAGGCCTAGTTCCATGAGCCTTTCAGTCTAGCTCATCTTCAGAGACCTAAGTAATGTATGGAGCAGAAGCCTGTTCTATAATAGACTAGAGAATCCTAAGAGTCTGCCTCTGTCAACTATAGAACAGTAAGACCAGTCATGTGCTGCTACAAGGCCAGCTGGCTCTCTGAGAAGAAAGCAGAGACTAGTAACATTGCATTTTACATTATAAACATTCCTGAACTCTCAATATGATATCAATGAATGTGCAGATAAGAAGAGATGCTCATGACCAACTTTCACGAGCTGCAGCAAAATAGGTCCAACTGTTATTCCCAAATATATATTACCAAACTGTTTGGCCTTTAAACCCTTGAGTTTCTCCCCTAAGACTGTGTTACTGATACAAGATTCTACTATCCTGACCATAACTGGGACCTCAAAGACCTCACAAAAGTTAGGCAGGACCCTCAAGAAAGAGTTGTTTCCACTCTCTCAGAAGACTCTTCATGCAGCTCTACCCTATAAGAGTGGCTTCACAGCCAACAAGCCAGCTTAAAATCCACACACAGATCTCAGCAAATGTTCCTAAATACACGAACTCATTTAACAAACATGAAAATTCTATTAGGCTATTATTATGTATTACTATCTTCATGCTGTAGATAAGAAGACACAAAGACTTAGAGTCTTGACCCACCCAAGGTTACTAGGATGTTAAAGTAGTGAAGCCACTATGAATGTACACGCTACATGTTGCTCTCTAAAGAGAAAACAGTACCAAAGGGTTCTAAGTCCTAGCAAAGATTCACGCTTGTATTTGCACTGCTTATAATAACTAACTAAAAAGCAGAAGTATCCTACTCATGACAAAGATATCCATGATGAATAGAGTAAGGCAATGTGGTACATACACACAATGAGTACATACACATAACAGACAATATGGTACATACACTAAATGGGGTTTTACTCAGCCATAAAGAAAAATGAAATCATGATATCTGCAGAAAAATAGACAAAATTAGAATTTCATTTTTGTTTTTTGAGACAGGGTTTCTCTGTGTAACAGAGTCCTGGCTGTTGTGAAACTTGTACTGTAGACCAGGCTGGCCCTGAACTCAGAGATCCACTTGCCTGAGTGCTGGGATTAAAGGTGTGTGCCACCACACCTGGCTTAATATTTGTTGTTGTTGTTGCTGCTGCTGCTGTTATGTTTGTTTGAAATTCTTATATTAAGCAAAGTGACCCAGATATAGAACCACATGTTTTCTCATAAATTTGCACACACATTCATACATAATACATATATTATGGGGGTCATGAAACTAGAAGAGGCACTATGAAAGGGACCATGGAAGGGAAAAAAAGAGGTCTTAGGGTAGGAAGAGAAAGTAATAGAAAACATGTATTATCCAAATTCCATAATGGAACCCACCACTTTTTATGTTAATTTTAAAACTTTTTAATGGAGAAGAAATACAAAACAACCATCTTTGCAAACTCTTAGGCCACCAAGGATAGCTCACCAGAAATCCCCTACAGCACTGGACACAGCCCGGCCTAGAACACAAATTTATAAGCATCAGGGGGACTTCCCTGCCAGAGATCTTGTCTAAGTTATGTGGCCTCTACCTATAAAGCCTATGAATGTTGAAAAGAAATGACAGGAAAAGGTAAAGGTGAGTGAACTTACTGAAGAGAGCTTTGAGCAAGCTTCCTCTTCACATTTTTCTGGTATCACATTTTCTGGTATTATGATAATCACTGCCAACCTTAAGAATTCTTTCCAAACAACAGTAGTTCAAAGGTGGTGGGATTTTGCTAACACTGAACTCAGAGAAGATCTGAGTGATCAAAAGCTGGTATGTCTAGCTTCATAGCCTCCAAGATGCCATGCCATCTCCAGGACACCAGCCAGCTGCTCTGAGCCAAGTGGCTGTCACCACTTGCTACATACAGAAAACTAGAGCTCTGGTGAGTCAAGGATTGGCCGACAATTCCCTGTTGTGTCACAGACTCTGACTGCCCTGATCAACAGGAAACCTCAACATGCTTAAGTTGTTTTCAAAAGGGCTAGTCACACAAGAGCCATTGCACGTGAATGTAGGCATAGATGCGAGAACTGTAGTTCACAGCCAAGCTTATGACAAAGAGCCTGCTCAGTGAGGAAGTAGGGACAGAAGCTTCAACCCTCTATAGTAGGCACTATCAGAACAGTGGGCCTAAAGAGACCCTGGCCTACATACAATGGACAGGGGTTCATTGTCTCTCTTGTTTTATAAAGCCACAGATACAAAAGGGCATCAATCCAGCCCCCTACAAAGATAAGTCCTTGGGTTCCACAGAGAACTCTGTTTTGGTGATTCTCAACTGGAGATGGGAAAAGTGCCTCCACAGGTCTCTGCTCCCAGGTTAGATAAAGGCTCAGAAGAATTTGTCACTTCTCACAGAAGCCTTAGGAAAGATAAAACAGGGCTGTGGACAGAGGTCAGGATGCTTGGAGCTTTGTGAGAAAAAGTTTGTACATTAGGTAGCATCACTGACATATGAGAAGATACTCAGCCTTGGTCTTCAGTTTCATTTAGCTGTCTTTTATCCCTAAACAGGTTGGGAGAGAAAGTAAGACAATCCCTTGCCTGTCAGGTGAGAAAAAATGATGGCCAAGATAATGACAGTGCCTAGATCCAGATATTCTCACAAACCCAACCCCCTGAGCAAACCCTTCTAGCTGCATGACTAGGATAATGTCAATTTATAAAAGTGAACACTATGAATAACTCCCAAACAGCAAGAGAAGTATAAGACAAAAGCAAATACAAAGCAACTAATACACACCCAAGATGCTGCTCTTTGATGGCTTACTCTGTTCTTAGCCCCAGAGCCTGCTCCGGAGGAGGCAGCCACTGTGGAACTAACTGGGTACCTGATGTGCCACAGCTTGTCATTAGCAGCCAGTTCTGCTGCTTGACACAGACATAGATGCCAAGACCATGGCATACAACTTGCCAAAATAAACATTTTCAGGAGACAAGGAGTTAGAAAAACAGATAAAGCAAAGAAGGTGGGAGAAAGTACACAGGAAATTATACATATAAACATATAAGTATGGAGATGAATATTTAAGACAATGTCTTAAATATTTATATAATATATATAAATATATAATATATATAATTATATATATATTCTTTTTTTAAAAGGGTAGGAACTGAGGTATGGAAATAGAACAAATTTAAAGAGAAAGCAATGTTTGTGCATGTTTCCACACATGCAGGCAGAAGTTGTGACTTAAAATGAAACAACTCCCTTTGCTACAAATATAACTCAACTCCAATGTGGGCCCTGTGCCCACCTGCCTTCCCTCTCTCCCTCTCTCTCTCCTGAGGATAGGGTCTCTTGTAGCCCAGGCTGGCCTTGAACTCCCTATGTAGTTGAGGTTGATCTTTAATTCCTGATCTTCCTGCCCCCATCTCCTAAGTGCTGAGACTATAGGCATGCACAACTGATTGTCTTAATTGCAGGACGCATTTGTATCAAAAGATGGCCTACATATTGCTAAGTACACCCACAACTTTTTTTGGAGAGAAGGCTGTCAGCGCACTTCTAAACTCAGCTTGCTTGAAGTTACAGGTGGATCTGGCGTGGGGAGAGTTGAGGGGATATCCAGGGGGATTACTGTATCTAAGTAAAGACCAAGTAGGAAGGAAGCATTTGTGCCTAGGTGCTCGTGTAACAACCCCAAAGGGATCAGGATGTGCTGTGAACACTCGAAAGTGAGCCTTCCTTGGGAGAGGGGTATCTGCTCAATTAATGTTTGGTGTGCTTCAAACAAAACTGCCTTGGAGTTGGTCACTAACCATTCTAGGGCTGCTTAACTGTGTAAGCATAAGGTTTTTGTATAATTCAAATGCTGATTTCTGTACTACCTATATCAGGTTGCAGTCCTTGTTCTAAGAATCCCCTGTCTCAATATTGTGTAAACATTGCTCCCCAATTGTTCCCTGATATGGCAATAAGGCAGTTTAGAGCCAATCACTGAGCAGGGGAGAGAAAGGGGTTGGACTTCCTGCCAGCCAGGGGAGGAGAGGTTAGAGGAAGTAGGAGATTGAGCCAAGAGACATGAGGAGAGGAGCTGAATCAATGAAAGCTACAAAGTAAAAGTATCTCTGGGATGTATGCTAGGAGAAAACCAGATTATTTTAGTGGGTTAAGAATAGAGTAACAACAGGTCAGTTATTGTATTGTGAATATTTTAAAAAATAATAATTTTTTTAAATTTTATTTTATGTGCATTAGTGTGAAGGTGTTAGATTCCTTGGAATTGGCATTACAGAAAGTAGTGAGCTGCCATGTGGGTGCTGGAAATTGAATCTGGGTCCTCTGGAAGAGAAGGCAGTGCTTTCAACCACTGATCGTCTATCTAGCTCCCATACTGTGAATCTTATGATTAAACAAATATTTAAAAAAGTTTCAGTTATTTGTTTGACAGCTGGGTTAAGAGAGAAATTGAAAAACAAACAGTTTTATAAAAATGACAATAACAGAACTGGGATGTGCTGATAACACCCCAAGAATGAGCATTCTTCAACCACTCAGTGATGGCCTCAACTCTGGGGATGGCATTCCCAATGTGCTACACTGTACTGTGAACACAGGGGAGAAGAAAAAGGAGGAACACAGTGTCAGTAAGACCAGTATTTTGTTCCTTGGCCTAAAACCTCAGCAAGTTCTGGTAACCCACTCCAGAAGAGTTCCATAGAGAGGCAAAGGATGGGGTAGCCTAACTCTGCTTTCTTGCTCCCCAGCCAATCCCATCCCAAATGACTAGAAACCCTCAAGAATCCAGAAAGCCTCAGCTTCCTAGGGAGGCTACAAGCAGGCCATGATCTACACAGACCTGCAAGGTCAATCTAAGCAAAAGTTTGCTGTGGGTCTAAGAATAAACTGGCCACTTTACTTCCACAAAATACATCCAAGCCATTTCTGTGACTTTTTAAGGCAGCACAGCAAAGATAGGTAAATTCTCTTCTGAGTGAAAATATCAGCCCCTAAAGTAGCAGCAGTGATAAACAAGAGATTTTTTTTTTTTTTAAAGCCTCCTCTAAGGACACAGGACTGGCAGAAAAATGCTAATACTTTGGTCTAATTCAAATTGGACAGCTGTGTAAAACAGAGCTGGCTTTATGCAAAGCCAAGAAGGACAGAAACAAAGTTCTAGGAGACAGTGCCAAAGACACTTGTGATAGTTTTAGAACACGGTCCCTAAATTCTCTGCCATGTCTCCTGCCAAACTGATCCTTCTTATGCACCTGGACTCTGTAACTACATGACCAACAAATTATAGTAGCAATGAATCTGTGCCACTTGTCAGGCCAAGCCCTTGACAGGCAGAGTTCCTGTTTCTCAAGCTATCTGTAAAATCAGAACAACTGCAGAAACTGAGTGTATTTTGCATCTGGAAAGAATGTGAACTGTAACCAGAGGGCAAACAAAGACAACTTCCAAAGATAGCAATCATAATGTCCTGCCACACACACAGGCTTCTTAGAATGAGCTACTGTGCTTCTCTCATTAGGCAGTGATAACTAGCAGCCCTTCCCCTGAACTTAGTCCTTTATTGTGGCCTTAGTCAATGAAGTTCAATAGAAAAGGTACTGTACAGGCTGGCTCTTTGGCTCAATGGAAGAAGGCTTGCCTTGTGTCTTAGCCACTGTTCTCTTAGCTATGAAGAGACGTCATGACCACAGCAACCTCAATGCCTATGATATACTTCCTTCAACAAAGCCACACCTCTTTTTTTTATTAATTACACTTTATTCATTTTGTATCCCCCCATAAGCCCCTCCCTCCTCCCCTCCCTGTCCTACCCTTCCTCCGATTTCTGCACGCATGCCCCTCCCCAAGTCCACTGATAGGGGAGGTCTTCCTCTCCTTTCTGATCTTAGACTATCAGTTCTCATCAGAAGTGGCTGCATTGTCATCTTCTGTGGCCTGGTAAGGCTGCTCCCCCCTCAGGGGGAGGTGATCAAAGAGCAGGCCAATCAGATTATGTCAGAGGCAGTTCCTCTTCCCATTACTATGTAACCCACTTGGACACTGACCTGCCATGGGCTACATCTGTGCAGGGGTTCTAGGTTATCTCCATGAATAGTCCTTGGTTGGAGTATGAGTCTCTGGGATGTTCCCTGTGTTCATATTTTCTTGTTCTGTTGCTCTCCTTGTGGAGTTCCTGTCCTCTCCAGCTCTTGCCATTTCCCACTTCTTACATAAAACTCCATTCACTCTGCCCGACAGTTGGCCATCAGGCTCAGCATCTGCTTTGATAGTCTGCAGGGCAGAGGCTTTCAGAGGCCCTCCGTAAAGCCACACCTCTTAATCCTTCTCAACTAGTGCAACTCCCTATGACTAAGCATTCAAATATATGAGCTTATGAAGGGCATTCTTATTCTAACCAACACACCTAGCATGTACATGCCCCTGAGTTCTATGCCCAAGACTACAAGGGGAAAAACAAACAAACAAACAAACAAACAAACAAACAACAAACACCAATCCCTCTGGGGATCAGGAATAGGAAGTAGGAAGAAGAGTGGCAACAAGAGCCCATGCAGAATCCTGGGTATCAGACTCCTAGACCAGACTCAAAAGTACAGATCTAACGTTATTGTCCAGCATAACAGCCTTTATATGATGGCCAATCAGACCATCCCATGCTAGCCTCATGTAACAAACAATCACGTAGGTGCAACTATAAGGAAATGTGGGAGATGGCGGGGGGCAAGATCACCTTAGGAGACTTCCATAAAGAAGGGGGAAACAGTCACCGCCCTAGCCTCTAGATCCATTTTGAGACTTCCTTAGAGTGCCAGGAGTCCCTAGTAGGTCGACACTGTGTGCAGTGGATCAGGATCTACCCAGGAGTCGTAGAACTGCTGATACCTCACTGGCCATTCCCATGTGCCTCCAAAAGGCTTACCTCAACACTCCACTAAAGGCCCTGTGGCTTCTTAAGCTAAAGCCATAAACAACACATATGCTTGTCTTGCTTTTTAGGACTCTTACTTTTGGTATCTAGGCATCATGACATAAAATCATGGGACTTATTCCCCAGCTGAGGTCCCAATGAGTGCCAGCATTGACTGTCATTTCAGATAATTCTAACCACTAACTATTTGGTCACCCTTAACCTTTACGCCACCCTTCCTGATGCTGCAATAGGGACAAACCTAACTGGATGAACCCTATGCAATTTATAATTTATGAACAAAATAAAAGACCTAAAACATTTTAAGCCCCTAACATCAATCAATAAATAGACCTATCCCAGTTAGATTCTACGAAGCATCTCAAGCAGCAGGGGGCTGAGGCTGCAGGTTTCCCTGTGTGGTAGCCTATCATGGCTAGGACAGGTTTTACAACACTTCTATACCCTATTACCTTCTGATTTAAAGAAAAACATGTATATTAGTGTTTTGCCTGTATGCATGTGCATCATGTGCCTAAATGCTGGTGACCACAGAGACCAGAAGAGAGTGTTAGAATGCCTGGAACTGGAATTACAAATGATTTAAATCACCATGATGTTGGGAATTGAACTCAGGTCCTCCGCAAGAGAAGCAAGTGCTCTTAACCATTGAGCCATCTCCCTAGTACAGTACTGCAGAGTGCAGAGGACACTTCCTCTTCTCTGTGTCTCTGTTTTCCAGAGTATAAATCAAGTAGGGGTATGAATGAACTCCAAGCCCTCTTTTCAGCTCTGACTTTCTAAAAGTCTACAGAGTGGACGGGAAGAGTGACCAAAGTAGAAAAGGATCATTACGACCTTGCCAGTGGACTATGCTCCATAAAGGAGGCTACTGTCCTTAATGGAGTGACCAACACATAGGCAGTGCCTTCTATAGTCCAGGTAATGCTTCAGGCTCTGAAAACCCAGATGGACGTCAAGGTCCTTGTCCTTAAGAAAATGACATTTCTTACACATACCCAGGTTTTCTATAACCCACAAACTAGAATCAAGGCCACCAAACACAAGACTGGCAGCTTGATTTCTACATTGTTAGGACCCAGGTGCTAGAATTTCTAGTAGAAAATCTCAGGTCCTACTGCGTGAAGAAAATCTGAGAGCAACAAGTGTTCAAACTGACCCCCATCAAAGCTGCTGAGTGAGCTCTAAATAGAACACTTCCTTATCTTCAAGTCATCAAGCTGCTTCTGATCCCACCCCAGGACACCAGCACCAACACAAAATAACCTCAGCAATTCAGAGGAGATTTGAGAACCATCCCCCCATCCTCTGGCTGAGTTGGGCATCAACCTGTAGAACATAGACAGGGAACAGCCTGCTAGGGCTGCACCTGTCAGGTGATGTTATGTAGTGTGTTCACTAGCCTCACCCACAGAGAAAAGAAAATCTCTTCCCATAGGCCAGGACACAGCAAAGGGAAAAGCTTAAATTTTCTTCCTCTTATAGGCTCCTCCTACATCAAGCCTAGGCTTCAAAGGTGTAAAAAGGAAATAAATTTGCAGACTGGCTGGGGGCAGCATCAAGCACAGCCTTAAACAAGGCAAAGATACAGCCTTGTAAATGTAGAACTGAACAGTAGCACTGAGGTCCCACATGCCCATCCCCACTAGTTTCCTATTTCCAAGAGCTCCCCCCCCCACCTCCATCCCAAAGCTTCTTAATACTACTAGATTCTAC
>NW_026592918.1:0-1996 GCF_907164565.1 Psammomys obesus | reverse complement strand
ACACACACACACACACACACACACACACACACACACACACACACACAAAGCTAACAAACATTACATTTGAAGAGAAATGTAGTAGATGACTGTTTTCTTTATTTTACTGCTGTTTGCCACTACATTTCAGAAGAATGCCCAAGAGTTTTCAGTATGGGGCTGAGGATGTAGCTGTATTAGTTTGATCCACAGCACCTCATAAAACTGTAATTCCAGCACTCAAAATATGGAGGCAAAATGGTCAGCAGTTCAAGGTCATGCTATGGTTACAGAGAGAGTTCCAGGCCAGCCTGGGCTGGGAGGCCTTGTCTCAAAAGAACAAACATTTCAGTCTGAAAACACCACATATCTAATTATAACGTGGAAGTAGTCAAGAGGGAAGCCACCGAAATTATTCATGCAAATTGTTTCCTACTTTAATTAATGAAACATTTTTGTAGTTTTCTTGTTTAAAAATTGTTGCTCTAAGCCTTTCAGTAACTTTTTCTGAACTGCTTGGAGTATGCCAGAGATATGAAGCCAAGAATGGCGGAGCCAATCCAAACCTAGACATTTACAGACAGCTCTTGTCAACACAGTGTTTCATTTTGTTTTCCCCACACACATGCACCTCTAATAAGCCTTACAAACACATGCTAATTCCCATGAGGAGAATGAAAACAACAATCACATTCCCAGATTTGAGGAAAAGGAAAGTTTTCCGTTACTGCTACCCAGTGGTGGCTCATAAAGTTTCTTGAAAAGCAGGCACTATGTAATATCATGTCTTCCCTTCCAGACCCTGCGTACTCTCTTCTCCAAGACACAGTCTAACCATGACCTGCTCTTATAACTGTGTATTATCTTCTGTGTCTATCCTTTTGTGCACTTTCCTATGCTAAAACATAATCTTCTGATTCTGATCTAGGCTTAGCTTCCAGCAAGAGTGCTATTTATTTTTAATGATATAAAGACTTCTCTTGAGCTTAATTATTTACTATATTAGGTTCTCCATTGTCTCACCTACCAAATCAAACATGTTCCAGCATCGAGGTTCCATTAAGAAAAATCTGAATAAATAAACGGAAGAGCAAATGGCTCACAGCCTTTCTCCTCCTCAAATCAACTGCTTTCTTGGCTCCTTTTGGAGCACTAAGGCTCCTTTTTTCTCTGCAGCAATCAACCCCAGGATGTCTCATGGAAAATGATGTGTTGTTCACGAGGAAAGAAGGAAGTGAGTGACATGAAAAGAACAGACCTTCTCAGAAAAATCACTTTTGTTGTTCAGGAAAACCCTGTACAATTGCAGTACAACTGCAGTTCTCTTAAAAGAATGACTCAAGAACATGCCGGATCACTTATTCTCTCTGTGTTTTCTTACTCTTTTTAAGAGAGTACCTCAAGTAAACAACAAGGACATTTGCTCAACCATATTTGTAGCAGCTTTATTTGTAATAGCTAGAACCTGGAAGCAACCCAGACGTCCCTCGATGGAGGAATGGATACAGAAACTATGATACCTTTACACAATGGAATACTACTCAGCAATAAAAAACAAGGAAATCATGAAATTTGCAGGCAAATGGTGGGAACTAGAAAAGATCATTCTGAGTGAGGTATCCCAAAAACAGAAAGACACACATGGCATATACTCATTTATAAGTGGATACTAGACATATAATATAGGATAAATCTACAAAAATCTTTACACCTAAAGAAGCTGAGCTAGAAGGAGGAGCCTGGGTAAGACGATCAATCCTCATTCAGAAAGGCAAATGAGATGGATATCAGAAGAGAAAAAAAGGAAACAGGAAACAGGACAGGAGCCTACCACAGAGGGCCTCTGAAAGAGTATCAAACTTTGGGCAGAATGCAAGGAATCTTAGGAAAGAAAGGGGAGATAGTTAGACCTGGAGAAAATAGGTGCTCCACAAGGAGAGCAACAGAACCAAAACATATGGGCACAGGCTTTTTTTTCCGAGACTGATACTCCAACCAAGGACTATTCATGGATAAA
>NW_026592917.1:0-5009 GCF_907164565.1 Psammomys obesus | reverse complement strand
TAGAGAAGCTTTGCTGTTAAATTCTGAGAAAGAGAGAGAGAGAGAGAGATCCTCTAAAGTAAAGAAATAGCTTCTAGAATCCATCCACCAATAACAAAACAGGATACAGCAGAAAAATTGCATTTGTAATCTGAAAGAATTTAGGAGCTGAGGACAGTTATTCCCAAACTCTTATTCAATTATCCTTTTAAATGCAATTATTATTTATGTATTGGGGTGTGTGTATGTGTGTGTGTGTGTGTGTGTGTGTGTCCTTCTCTGTGAGGGAAGTGGGGTCAGAGGACAACTGAGTAGTTGGTCTAAAACCATAAAGCCATCACTTTTATCCATGAAGCTATCTGACAGGCTCTTATCTCTCTCTCTCTCTCTTGATTGGGATCTCACTAGGTATCCCTCGTTGCCCTGAAATTCATTATATAGTGGTTAGGTTTTCATTAATTAATTAATTCATTCATTCATTTAAAAATAAAACAAAATAAAATAAGCTAAAACAGAAACTATCACATCGAAGTTGGACGAGAAAAACCAACAGAAAAAGGGGGGGGGGCTGAGAGAAGGCAGAAGAATCAGAGAGCAACTGAGTCCTTGAGTTACATAAATTTGACAGTGCTATATGTGTGAGCTTATTTGTTTCCAGACCCATTTATTTCCGAGTTAAACTGTGACACACCGCTCATCGCATTCCTGCCACTACACGCCCAAATACAGCTTATAACACTTTGCTATCCTTACATTGATGATGTGAACTTCTCGGTCAACGACACTCTAATGAAAGATGTTACTGATACAAATTGTGAAACACTTATTTCAGAACTGACACATTGGTGACTGTTCTAAAAAATATCATGCATATTTAAAAAAAAGAAACCTTTTATCTAATACCTACCACACAAAAGCAGCCACAATTTAAAAATTGAAAAATACTATTTAATACTTCTTTCTAGTGCACTTTCTCATAATATGTATATATGTATGTGTGTATCTATATGTTTGAAAAAAATAATTATGCATGGTAAATGGAATGAATTTCATCTGTTCATATTTCATATACACGTATGTGTGTGTATGTGAGGAACATGGACTGTAGAATGAGTTTTATGTTTTGACTTATGTTGTCTTGTTTCCATTTGTTTTTTGTTTGTTTGTTTTGAAATAGGGCCTTGTTATGTAGCCCTGATTGTTCTGGTTCTCACTATAGATCTCATGGTGGCCCCTTAAACTGGCAAGGCAACAATGGGGTCCATGAACTGGTAAGGCCAAGTGAGAAAGATTGTAACAATCTTCCTCACTCATCATGCTGAATTCTGGGTTACAAGTTTGTCCCACAGTGCCTTGTAGAATGTTATTTATTTAATAATGTAGTATTAAAGCATTTTGAATTGTGTTGGATGTCATATATGTCTGGATCTGTGATATACGTATATATGAACACACATTACCAATATAACGTCTTGTGAGTCTGTTAACATTTTTGAACAAATAATCAATTTGTGAAATTTTAAGCTTTAGGGAAATAACAAATCTATAATTACTCTTCATGTTAATATTTAATTTTTTATTTCTATGGCTGTTTCCATAATCTAGAATACAGTCAAGATATGATATTAACTACTTTTAAAAGTATTAGAGCCTATATGTATGTGCATTTTCAGTTTCCTAACAGAAACTTTTTCATTCTAAATATGTCTCCCAAAGAGATGAACACAAGTAAGTATAAATATAATATTTCTTTCATTTACTGTAAGTTTTAGTACATTTTCTATGAACTGATCTTAATTATAACTCAAAAATAAAAGAAATTCCAGGATGTACATTTTCCCTTCATTTAGAGCATATAGTCTTTATCTTCCCCAGAAACTCTGTCAAAAATTTGGAAAAGTGGTTTGTTGTTGTTTGTTAGTTAAAACAATTTTTTTTTTTACCACATAACCTTAGCTGGTCTAAACTGGCTTTGTAGACCAGACTGGTCTCAAACTCAGAGACCTGCCTGCATCTTCCTCCTTAGTGTTGAAATAAAAGATTCATACCACCATACCCGTCAGAGTCAAGTTATTTAATCAAATCCAAGATTAGCAATGAATATTTAACACTTCAAATTTGGTGGAAAAACTAAGTATTTTCAGATGATATTGATGAGGACAATGCGCTTGATGGTAACTATCTAGACAATGTGCAGAAAACTCATAACAGAGCAGCTGACATGCCATGGAGCTATCCAGGGTACTGGATCAAAGCTCTGTCTAGCCCAAAAGATCAGAGTCCTTGTTGTCTATAATGTAATTTTATACCAGGGTAAATTCCAAACACCTTTGCCTAACCGCAGCCATTTGAACACAGCTAAATTATAATACCAACCTTTTTCTTTAATTATATTTGAGGTGTTTTTTTTCTAACCTTTTGCCTTACTTTTCCGTTGTTTAGTCCTGTAACTAGTTAGGTATACCTTATTTAGGCAGCCTGATTACCTTCCCAAGACCTAAAACAAATATTTCAGTGGTGATTTAAATTTTAATGGAAAAGAAGACCATTTTTAATGGTCTGTTCCTATCTATTAAGAAAATTTGAAATGTATGAATGAATTTATAATTAGCAGAGATAATAAAGTCACTGTGATTTGATGTAAAATAGCCCCCACAGTCTCATAGGTTTGAACACTCGGCCAATAGCTGGTAATGCTGTTTGCAAAGGTTGTGGGACCTTTAAGCAATAGAAACTAGCTAGATGATATGGGTAAAAGGGGTGACTCAGTACAAGCCTTGCGGCTTCACAGGCTGGCTCCATGGCCTGTTCTCTCTCTCCCTACTGAGTATAGGCTAAATGTGACTAGCACAGCCTCCTGTTCCTTCCATCATCCTTTCCCTGCCTACTGGAAAGTTTTTTCCACCACGAATAGACTGTATCCCTTTGAAACTGTAAATGAAAATAAACCCTTTCTCCTTGAAGTTGCCTTTCTCAGGTATTTCATCATAGCAATGAGAAAGTGATTAAGACAATGGGTTTTAGTTATTTTTCCTATATCATAAACAAAAAACCATGTTCTCATAAATTTGACATCATGTTATATTTTTCTATCTATCCAATATAGTTCCTTATAAACCTTAGACTTGCCTCTTTGACACTTTTGACAGGTATTCACTGTTTAATATTAGCATTATTAAATTCTCTTTCTTTTTAAGTTAAATTTTTATTTTTAAAAATTTATTCCACTGATAGGGGAGGTCTTCCTCTCCTTCCTTCTGATCCTAGTCTATCAGGTCTCGTCAGGAATGGCTGCATTGTCCCCTATCAGTGGACTGGGGGAGGGGCATGGGTGGAGAAGAGGGAAGGAAGGTGGGGTTGGGAGGGGAGGGGGGAGGGAACTACACGTGGAATACAAAGTGAATAAACTGTAATTAATAATAATAATAATGAGTTTGAATAGAAGGCTAGCTCATACCTTTCTACCAAGGGCATTGTTATGACTTTTTTTTTTTTTTTAACAATTTTTGTCTTAAAACTTTTCCATTAGTTGTGATAATCAAAGCTCAAAGTTTTTGTTGACTGAGAAGAAAGCCAGAGCTCTAACGAAACACACAGTGTTGTAAATTCAAGCCAGAGAAAGGAACTGACCAAGGCAGGCCTTTACGTGAATTGTGTGTTCTGGTTCTTACAACGCCGTCCTGAGACAGGCGTTATCACTACTCACCCCGCGCTGGGAGTCTGGGAGTCTTGGAGATTCAGGCGTAGTGGTGCGTTCACAGTCCCTCACCTGGCTGGCAAACCCGCGTCTGGACCTCGGGTCTGCTTACCCGCCAACAGACTGTAGACGCTATGTCCTCATAGGCACTGCTTTTGGAACGTCTGCTAACGTCCTAGAAAATTACAGCCGTATTTGAATCCAAGTCTTTAAAGACAGGAATCACACATAAGGCTTCATGATGACTCTCCTCTACATTTCAGCATAATATAGTCTGTTTGCTTTTTGCTGAGTTTAGTATTACTGCTATGGACTAGTATTGACTATTACTGCTTGGTAAGAGTTAGAACTGAAATTTCTCTCTCTAACTGAATGCTGCAATTCAAACTCCTTTTTTCTCTAAAGTGCACAGGTTTACATACGAATTTCTTACAGCGTGCATCACTATGTTGTACAAAAATTATTTTTGCATTAAAAACATTTTTTACACATAAAAAATTTATTCACTTTACATCCAAATCATAGGTCCCTCCCTTTTCTCCTCCCAGTCCCACCCTTTCCCCCTCTTTCCCCTATTACCCTCCCTAGTTCTCAGAAAGAGGGAGCCCTCCTCCCCTACCAACTGACCCCAGCCTATCAAGTCTCATCAGGACTGGCTGCATCCTCTTCCTCTATGGCCTACGAATTTTCTTTTTCTGACTAAATAGGAAGAAGAGAAGTGCTGACTCTAGTGAATCCATAAATTAAAACATAGCTGAGTATCTTTCTGGTATTAAGTAGTTCAGGAGGCTGTAAACCCATCGCCTTTCAGTGTAAATGACACTCACTTGTTCCCCACCAAAGGCTCCAGTTGAGCTGGAATATGTCAGGTTCTTTGCACACGGGGTAGAATGCTTGCCATATTTTGATCACTCTCAAACAGAAAAATAAGGACTGCATTTTTGTCTGTTACTTTACATAAAGGCTATAAAAACTTTATTTTCATCTCTTATAAACAGTCAGAAAGGACATTCCTATCTAGTTTATCACATGTAGATCATCCCGAAGCCAGGAACACACTCGCCCATTTCAAAGCAACATTAATTTCATACGGTTTATGTTTTGTTATCTTTTTAGTTACTTTAAACTAGCACTTCCTGCTAATCCAGAACCATACACACACACACAAATATCTTTTTCTTACTGCCCTTTTCAAAAAGCCTGTGAACAAATATCAGCTTCCCAAATGGAAATGTCCTCAGTTTGGTAGCTTAGATTTCTATGGGATAAACACATGATTACAAATTCACACACACACACACACACACACACACACACACACACACACACACAC
>NW_026592916.1:0-8039 GCF_907164565.1 Psammomys obesus | reverse complement strand
TTCTTACATAAAATTCCTTTCACTCTGCCCATCAGTTGGCCATCAGGCTCAGCATCTGCTTTGACAGTCTATACTGCAGAAGCTTTCAGAGGCCCTCTGTGGCAGGTTTCAAGGTTGTTTCCTGTTTTCTTCTGGCTTTCAGAGGCCCTTTGTAGCAGGTTCAGAGGTTGTTTCCTATTTTCTTTTTCTTCTGATGTCCATCCTCTTTGCCTTTCAGGATGGGGATTGAACATTTTAGTTAGGGTCCTCTCTTTTGCTTAGTTTGTTTAGATGTACAGATTTTAGTGGGTTTATTCTATGTTGTATGTTTATATGAGTGAGTATATACCATGTGTGTCTTTTTGCTTCTGGGACAACTCACTCAGGATGATCCTTTCCAGGTCCCACCATTTACCTGCAAATTTCATGATTTCCTTATTTTTCATTGCTGAGTAATACTCCATTGTATAGATGTACCACAGTTTCTGCATCCATTCATCAGTTGAGGGGCATCTGGGCTGTTCCAGCTTCTGGCTATTACAAATAAAGCTGCTACAAACATGGTTGAGCAAATGTCCTTTTTGTGTACTTGAGCCTCTTTTGGATATATGCCTAGGAGTGGTATGGCTGGATCTTGAGGAAGCGCTATTCCTAATTGTCTGAGAAAGTGCCAGATTGATTTCCAGATTGTTTTCTTTTGTTTTTTTTTTTTTTTTTTTTTTACTGTTGCTCTATAGTAGACCTCGAGATCAGGGATGGAGATACCTCCAGATGATCTTTTATTGCACAGGATTATTTTAGCTATTCGGAGTTTTTGTTTGTTTGTTTTTCCATAAGAAATTGAAAATTTTTCTTTCAAGGTCTGTAATGAATTGTTTTGATATGTTGATGGAATTGCATTGAGTCTGTTGATTGCTTTTCATTTTTACTGTTAATCCTACTGATCCATGAACAGCGTTTGCAAATTTCTGAAATGTTTTTTTTCAATATACTTATACACTTTTTACCTGTCTGAATGCATTCAATTAGTGTGTGTTTCACTGTGTGTTTATGTGTATGTGTGTGTGTGTATGTGTCTGTCTTTTTGCCTATCTGTGTATATGTACGGATTAAAGAGAGAGAAAGAAACAAAGATAGAAACCAAGAAAGACAGATCCAAAGCATCAAAATAATATGGAAAGATGAGACAAACAATAATTGTAACCAAAACAGTCCACCATGTTTAAAAAGAAAATTTACTTTTTATAGAGCTTTTAAAAACATGAGATTAATATTGGCCATCATTTTCAGGATACTATTTGTAATATTTGTAAAGTTCACAACATTCTCTTGATGTAATGAAGTTTCTAAATTTTAACTGTTCTCTATAGGAAATAGATTTTCATATTTCATATTTAACTAAATATTTACATTAATTATGAAAATGCATTTGAATTATGTATCTTCCTATCTGTTTACTAATACCTTAAAAATATTAAATGAAATGATTTTTCCCACTTTTCAACATACTTAAAAAATGATGATATTATTAAATGATTACTAGATTTCAAAAATTATATGAATGTTCATATATAATTTAAATATAGAAGTGAATTTTTTTAGTCTTATAAATAACATTCTCACTTAAAATTTTACTGCTAAGGAATGTTTCCTAACTTGCTATTTTTTACTGTGCTTTTTAATTTTAAATAGCCCCATACCTGGAGACATCTAATTTTTCAATATCAATCATTATTATTTAAAGTTATATTCACCATATTCACCCTAAATTCACTGCATGTTTTGAGGCTTAAGTATATTTTGATCCTTTCCCTCTTACTTTTAGTTTTCCTTTCTTTACTGATCTCTGCTTTTCACAGATATGATGACAACAAAATATTTTATCCATTTATGTTTAATAGTAATAACTGTGTAGCATTTGAGATTATTGGGAGATATAGTATGTATATTTCATAAGTGAAAAGTCCTGACTTATGTACCAAGCTTCTCATTTTGAGACTTTACTCTGACATGGGCACTTTTTTTTTTGTCTTAATATCTTAATGTCTAAAATGAGAACTGTTGTAGTATAAGTAAAGTCTTAGTGAGTTCTTGACATTTAAATGCTATACAGAAACTGAATTTTGTCATGCTCTTCAGCATAGATAAAAACGAAAAGAGAAGTCCTCAAAGGATTTTTTGTATGTGATATAAATGTTATTATTGTGTCCTAATATTAGATATAGATTGTATATAGAACAATATAACTAATTTTTTCAAAAAAATTTTTACTTTTTAAAAATTTTTATTTAAAATTAATCACAGGTTATTTACTTTGTATCTCAGCCATAGCTCCCTCCCTCATTTCCTCCCAATCCCACCCTTCCTCTCTCATCTCCTCCCTGCCACTTTCCAAGTCCACTGCTATGGGAGGTCCTCCTCTCTTTCCATCTGACCCTAGCTTATCAGGTATCTTCAGGACTGGCTGTAATCATCTCCTCTGTAGCCTAGCAAGGCTGTTCCTCCCTGGGAGGGTCAGGGGGAAGTAAAAAAGCCAGCCATTGAATTCATGTCAGAGACAGTCTCTGTTCCCCTAACTAGGGAACCCCCTTGAATACTGAGCTGCCATGGGCTACATCTGAGCAGGGGTTCTAGGTTATATCCATACATGGTCCTTTGTTGGAGAAACAGTCTCATAGAGGAACCCTGGTATTTACTAAAAATTTACATTACTCGAAGTCCCATATGGGCAATATAGTAAGTAGTAAAGAATAGGTATTAGATGTAGTTTTAGAAACCTACATTCAAATTCCAGCTCTACAATAGAACCAAAAAATCTGGGCCCAGATGTTTTTTCTGAGACTGATATTCCAACCAAGGCCCATGCAGGGAGATAACCTAGAACCCTTGCACAGATATAACCCATGGTATCTCAGTCTCTAAGTGGGATCCCTAGTAATGAGAACAGGGACTGTCTCTGATAGAACTCAGTGCCTGGCTCTTTGATCACCTCCCCCTTGGGTTGTAGCCTTACCAGGCCACAGAGGAAGACAATTTGGCCAGTCCTGATGAGACTTGATATGGTAGAGTCAGAGGGAAGGAGAGGAGGACCCTCCATATCAGTGGACTTTGGGAGGGGATGTGAGAATAGGGAGAAAGGGCAGAATTGGGAGGGGATGAGAGAGGCTACAGCTGGTATTCAAATTGAATAAATTGTAATTAATAAAAAATACAGTAAAAAAAGTCTAGCTATAATATTTGCTTGGTGTGTGGTTATGTAAGTAATACTACTGTAACCTTCATTTGTTGTGGTGATAATTAGTAATTTATTTGAAAAACTCAGCACTACAAGTATATCTATTAAAGTTTGAGAGGAGATAGAAAGAGGGTCATTCCTTGATCACATATCTTGGTGCTGTATCTGAATTGTTTAATTTTATATGTTGAGTTGGTTCATATTTCTTCAAGATATTTACATTTATGCTGATGAATTTTGAATATTTGTACTTTTCTTTATATGTGGTAGAACTTTATCACTCATGCAGGACTGAATAGAACAAGAAGGCAAGTAGTAAGGAAGTTGTTATAATACTTTACCTGAATATTGTCCCTCTTGAGTTTCAAAAATGGCCTACACTATAAATTTGACCTTGATGGTACCATAATTATGTGAGCCAATGTCTGAAAAGAAAATTCTTTCTATAAATATACACACCTTATTCTTTCTATTTATATTTATCTTCTGAATAACAATGGCCAATGCAGTATTACAGCTTTGCAATATATGTCTATGACATTCTTCCAACTCCTTAACTACTTTTAGCTTCATCTTCTTCATCATCAAATGAGAATAATAAAACTCTCCTTATTCAATTGTTGAAAGTAGCAAATGAATTAAAATCAACAAGAAGCAGACTATTTGATTCTTAAAGTAATTTCCTAAAAGAAACTTCAGCAGGAGCCAAAAATAGAAGGAGGCATTGAATATTACAATATCATGATGAAAGTATGATTGTATTTTTTGTGGTTGTTTTGCCTTTCTCACGAACCAAGCGAACACAAGGTCTAGCCACAACACTTCAACACTACAGTCTGTCATGCCTGCAATGGGTTTTAGGACCAAAGTCTAGCATAGCCAGAGAGACTTCATCCAGCAATTGATGGGAGCAGATGCAGAGTACCAAAGCAAAACATTAAGAGGAGTTTGAGTAGTCATGTTGAGGAGGCAGAGGAGGGATTGCAGGAGGCAGAGGGATCAAGGACATCACAGAACACAGTCCACAAGAATCAACTGACCAGGACTCAAGTGGGATCACAGAGATCAGGAAGCCTGTGTGGTATGATCTAGGTCCTCTGCATATAGTTGTGCTTAGTAGCTTAGTGTTTTTGTGGGATTCCTAATAATGGGGCTGGGTGATGTCTTTAGAACTTTTTGCCTACCTTTGGGATCCTTTTCTTCTTACTGAGTTACCTTCTCTAGTCTTTATGTGATAGTATGTGTCCGCTCTTATTTTAGCTTGTACTGATGTACGTGGTTGATGTCCCTGAATGGTTTGCTCTTTACTGAGGAGGTGAAGAAAGTGTGGATCCAGGGGGAAGGGGAGGTGGTTGTGGGAGAAAATGGATGAAGGGAAGAATGGGAAACTGCAATAAGGGTGCAATATTTGAGAGAGAATAAACACAAAGGAAAATATATTGAAACAATAAAAATAATTGATAAATATGCTATTTGTTCTGCATTTCAGGATGTTTTGGTATTCTAATAAAGAATCGCATGGTTATTTTAAATACTTAGTGAATAGCTCAGAACTATCAGTGCTCTAATTCACTACAAATTGTGGGACATTTTTTTTCATGCAATAATCCAGTTCATTCACAGGGGAGATTTATGAGGTAGCTTAAATTTTTAGTTCAAATTTATAAGACTCCAAACTGAGATTTTAATGACTATTTATTTTGCTCAAGTATACAAATTTCAAAGCACTGTTTTAATTCAGTAGATCTTGAGCATTAATGTAGTCAAAGTCATATAAAGGTCATTCATCGCTATACTAATCCTTAGAGATTTCAATTAAATAAATAATTAAAAAATAAAAGTTAATAAATTTTTAAAATGTGAGTCATTAATACATATCAGGATTTCGCAAAACAGGGGTTTAATGAAAATCTCCAAGAACAGACAGACAGACACACAGACAATCACACAGACATGCAAACACATCCAAAACTTTAATATAGTATATATAATATATCCTACATATTGACACATACACATAATGCCAATGCTCATAAATGAAACAATAGGTTGGCTAAAGGAAAAACATATGACATTTTTGGTGATGTGTGTGTGTGTCTAAAGCTAAAAAAAAAAAAAAGGTTCACAAAGGTATTGATGCCAATTTCTTAAAAACATTTAGCTGTTTTCTTTTCTACACCTACTGAATTAGACATCATTATCTGCTGACTTAACATTTGATTTAATAATCTATTGGTCATCACCTGAAATTTAAATATTATTGCTCTGTGTAATGCTTTAAATTTTCCCCCACTTACATCTCTTACATATTTTATTTAAGCACTCAGTTCTCAAATAAAAGAAAGAAAGAAAATTTCTTTCTTTTGAAAGAAAGTTTCAGTATTTCTAGTATTTTGAGATATTCTCACATTATAGACCTTACTTACTTGGGACTTTTGACAATATCCCTTCCTCAGACTCCCAAGTAATAGACATTTGTTTCTGAGCAAGAAAGTACCATTTACCTTTATTTTTTTTTAGAATGTATCCAATCCTATTGCAAATACTCACAAAGCCAATGTACACAAATGAAACAGTAGGTTGGCTAAAGGGAAAAACATAAGATTTGTAGTGCTTTTTTAAATTTTTTAATTAATTTATTATTTATTACAATTTATTTATTTTGTATCCCATCTGTACCCACATCCTCAACCATGTCTCCTCCTAATATCTTCCTCTCTCTCTTCCCTCTATGCCCCTCCACTTTTCCACTGATAAGAGAGGTCCTCCTTTCCTATTATCTGACTCTAGCATATCAGGTCTCATCAGGACTGGCTACATTCTTTGCATCATGTACCATGTATACCAATTAATAAACTTGTTGTAATTTCAGTGTTGCAGTACAAAACTCTATGTGCAGGCAAAAGTAAATTCTGCAGTGACTACTGAGTATGTCCAGATTAAATGACAAGTATCATTAATTAGCATGAATTCTCATTTTTCCCTTTTGGATTTTGTTTCCCATACTTCTACCTACATTCAACACCTATGGTATATAGTATTACTTAAAAATTATAAAATTTCAGAGGATGAGGAAGAGGTCCTTGTAATGTCTTCTGAGCATGATATGGGTATACACAAATGAACCCAAAGCAGCTCTTCCTACTTGTAGAATACCGACAATAGATCAATTCTACCATGGCTATTGGAGGGAATTCTGAGGTCACATCCCCAGTGGAGAAGATGTTGGAATCTGAAGGATGATGATGGCTGGATAATTATTTTTCTTTGACGGTGTGACAACAGATATGTTTTCCATGCCAAAGTGGATGGTCCCACATCTGTGTACATGTGGGTAGTATTAACTGGACTCAATATGTTTTTTATTAAAAATGAGGGCATAAAAACATGATGAAGGGATGGACTTGTGTTTAGAGATCCTAGAGGGCATTGAATGGTGGTAGTTGTGGGTGGATATGGTGAAAACACAATGAATACATAGTCAAAGAATAAATAAAATTTAAAAATGAATTTTAGACCACTTGGACATTAAACTGCCATGGGCAACATCTGTGCAGGGATTCAAAAAAATGAATTGTAGAATAATAAACATATTCCTGAATTGACAAAAACTAGTTTGAAAGCAGTCTTACTATCTTCTGTGTCCTCACTGAAAATTTTGAGGCAAAAAATAACAACTTGAAAGAAAACTATTTTTAAGGAAAAACACACAAACTTATGCTTGAAATACATTTTTGCTTTTCTTCTATCATAAAAAAATACCCTAATTCAAAAAACTGAAACATTATGTATTGCATATATCACTTTTTAATATTTTTTAACATTTACAAATGGAAAATTTGAAGGAACATCAGGAATTGTCTCTCAAAATAGAATAAAGGTTTTCAGTCTCAATGTATTATTTGGAGTTCTTGGCACTGAAATGCAATATTTTGATTCTTTTGAAGACTGGGGAAAAATAGATCAATGACCATTGTTCATTTTTATTATTTTATTTAGTTTTTGTTTGTTTCTTTTCTATGTCTGGCTAATCCAGTCACACCTATCAGTGGACTTAGAGAGAGGCATAGGAGGAGATGAGGGAAGGAGGGGTGATATTGGGAAGGAATAAGGGAGCAGGCTACAGCTGGGATACAAAGCAAATACAATGTAATTAATGTAAAAAAATAAAAATTTAATTAAAAAAGAGATAGTCTTGAGGCATGCACTTATAAATAACTTATTACTGTGTTTTACAAAGCCTTCACCTGCAGTTCACCATATTTTCTTTGAATAATAAGTTACATGAACATTTTCTCCCAGTAATATATTTATAATAATGTTCATATAGTTATATTTTGCTATGTAATATTTAATAATATAATATTATACTATATTTAATTAATGTTATACTTACTACACATATTTTCTCTCATTTCCTTTTTTAAAGTCTACATGGGCCTGAAGGGATGGCTCAGTGTCTAAGAGGACTAGATACTCCTGTAAAAGATCAGAATTCAGATCCTAGTACATACTTCAGGTAGCTCACACTTGAAATTACTGTTGCAGTTCTAGAAACCTCCATGCTCTCTTCTGTACTCCAGTGTTACCAAACACATGTGAACATATTCACACAAACACACCTACACATAAACAAAGTAAGGACATTTGTTCAACCATGTTTGTAACCCCTTTTTTTTGTAATAGCCAGAAGCTGGTAACAGCCCAGATGCCCCTCAACTGAAGAATGGATGCAGAAAATGTGACATATCTACACAATGGAGTATTACTCTGCAATGAAAAAAAAGGAAATCATGAAATTTGCAGGTAAATGGTGGGACATGGA
>NW_026592915.1:0-7773 GCF_907164565.1 Psammomys obesus | reverse complement strand
TGTGTGTGTGTGTGTGTGTGTGTGTGTGTGTGTGTGTGTGTGTGTGTTCCTGTGAAGGCTAGAGAAGGGGGTCAGATCCCCTGGATCTGGAGTTATAGGCAGTTGTGAGCTGCCTGACGTGTGCTAGAAACCAAGCTCATGTCCTCTGAACAGCAGTAAGTGCTCCTACAACTGAAACATCTCTCAGCCACTAAATCCAGTTTCAGTACAGAAATTGAAACGGAACACAGGTGATTAGAAACACAACACTGTTGGGCTTTTTGTTGCTGCTGCTGCTGTTTGAGACAGGCTCTCTCTACACAGCCTTGGCTGTCTTGGAACTCACTATGTAGACCAGACTGGCCTCAAACACACAAAGATTCACCTGTCTCTGCCTCCCAAGTGCTGGGATTAAAGGTGTGCACTGCCATTCCTAGCCCATAATACTGTTGTTAATTGAGAGAGAAGTGTCCAAATAATGCAGCATGGAGCACCACAACGAAGCTCTAATTTTCTCTTGACTGTTAAGAACTGTGTCAAGAATCAGTGTGCTTACCCGACTACTATATGAGGATATTTCATCCTGAACCAGGCTGCAAGCATGCCACCATAAGAGCCCCCAATGGCAATGACAGGTTGACTTTCAGCTCCTGGAATTGTTCTTTTCAAGTGTATGATTAACTCTGCAAAATCAGCCAGAGCCTGCTCCGATGTCAGAAAATTCAGGTGTTGGGAATCCTATATATGCATATATTTATTTATTTTAAGAACAAAGACAAAGAAAACAGGTATAAACATGGACATAATAGCAGCTGAGGCACAGCATAGATTCAGAACAATTTTCATTCCGTGAAATACATTTCTAGACAATTGAGCTAAAATCCCTCATCAAAGCAATTCATGAGAGTAACTTTAAGTTTGTGAAAGAACATGATATATTTTCTAGTCAAATGTAATTTTATTACTTTTAAAGTTTATCTTCAAATGCAATACAGGAAGCAAGACCTGGCACATATTAACATTTAAGATACTGCCCATAAAGGACAAACAGAGATCTTGTTTATAGCCTACTTGAACATCTAGCCAGTTTGATTCCTCTGCCACAGCTCTGATTTTTGTTGAGAAATTTCAATAACTACAGGCATGATGTATAGTTAGTTTTAATTCATAAAGCTCTGTACTTGTAATCAAGAGAATACATCTGAGGAAGATTTGCAAAAGGAACCACCCTAGGGATGAAATCCTAGGCAGGTATTTCCAAGGACCATACAGTGGCATTCATCAGACCAAAACTGCCTGTGGAAGGTGATGGCTCTTGCCCCCAACAGCTCAGCATCCTCCAGAATAAATGGCGATGGTTTAGAACAATGATGTGAGCACCCACAGAGTCTGTACAAGTAGGCTTCTTAAACCCTTAGTTTATATCTCATGGGTGGATGTCAGTGATCATATGAGGTTTGAAGGACATTTTTGTTTCTGAGTAAAAATATTATACATAGTGCCATGTTATATGTGCAATTGTTTCCAATTCTCAAATAGTATGTACAACATCCCTTGTGCTGTTGGCAACCTTCGTGAGCACAGAAAGAGAAAAAAATAACATAAAACCAGGTATCCACTTTGCTAATAAAGTACTAACTGTGGCGACCTACAGAAAGTTAAGATGTGATTTGCAACTACTTGACTGCTTCCCAATGGTTTCGGAGCCAATTCACTTATTAATCCCATGTGCATGTAAAATACTAAAGAACAAGATTGGCCATCCAAGCCAACAAATGACAATAAACAACTCTGCCACTGACTTATAGCACATGTACATTTTAAAGTTATTTTTACTCACCTCATTTATCATGACATAATAACTCAGTAAACTGAGTATAACATTTTAAAAGCTCCTAACCAACCTTTCAAAACAGCCTGAAATATTACTATTCTCAAATTATTTTAGGTGACAGTTCACAACAGGATGGTATTGCTCTATTGGATGAGATAGAAAGCATTAGGTCTGTACAAACATTTTCATGTAACATTTATTTTCATATTTTAAAGCAATTTGAAAAACATAACAGCACATAAGGTCCTTGGTTAAAATAGTGCTAACTTTAACTGAGTTCCCTGAGGAAAATATTAGTAACAAGATATGTGGGAAATTGCTATAGCTGGAAAGACATGAGTAAAATAAAGTCATTCAGTAGAGGAAATAGTATTCTGGTTCATTAAATATATAGGCTGACAAAGACCCAGGCCAGGGGCTCCTGTAAGAAGGGAAAAGCGAATGGGAACACCAGGGATAACATGACCTCATAGAGCTCATTTATTCTTATATACTAATTACGTTACTGAAAAAAATCCTTCTCACATATTTGCATACTCGTTACTCCTGAGGCAGGAACAGTAAGTTAGTACCTCATTTATGAATCAGGACTGTCTACTGACACTGCTGAAATAATGAAAATTGCCTGCACTGCGTGCATCAATGGAGCAAGGCTGAAGCCAGCATGGATGACTGAACTTAAACTAACAGGGGCTGTACTTGTACCTTGATGGAAGAACCCTTCCTTATCTTGAGCATGTTAGGCCTTTCTCAGGCCCCCAGAACTGCAAACAATACAAAGCAAAGAAAACAAAAAATAAACAAGCAGCAGGGAGCTTGAGAGGAGGCTCAGCGGTTCTTGCAGAGCACCAGGGTTTGGCTCCCAGCACCACACCATGGCTCACAACCACCCCTAACTGCAGTTCCAGGGATGCAGTGTCCTCTTCTGAACTTCTCAGGCCCCAGGCTCCCATGTGGTGCAACGCCATAAGCAGGCAAAGCAGTCATAAAGTAATTAGAAAGACAGCATGGCTTTAAAGATCTTGGGGTAGGACTGAGAGCAGAGCTTGGTGGAAATGTTCAGCACACAAGGAGCCTTGGGTTTGATCCTCAGCACAAAAAAGAAAAAAGAGAGAAAGACTCATTTTGTCCAAATTATATATGTGTAGAAAAGATAACATTTCAGGCACTTCAAGTTAAAGTAATCTCACAGTGTATGGGTATAAAATGTTCTAAACTTAAACAAATAACTATCAAATATGGTACCAAAAATGTTTAATCTTAAAGAAAAACCTGTACCTACCTTGAATGAGTCCTCACCGAAGGGAAGGGACTCCCCATAGTACCGATGCTCAGCAAACACCAGCAAAGCTTTCAGCTCCTCAGCCACATCCCACATGAACCCCTAGGAAGAATTCACAAATACACATGTAAAACTAGGAAATGAAGCATCACATTGAACTTTTGTAAACCATATGAAATAGATGTTAAGCCAGACCAAAAAGAGCTCTCTGAAAGTTATATAATTTATGTGTGTTCCATGGAGGAGGGGAGGTACAATAGCTGTATCATAATGTACTACAGTGAAACTTAAATAAGATATTTATTCACCTATTATTCACTTTGTTTCTTCTTATCCTTATCCTATGACCCTGAGTCAATATTATATATCACTCTTCAAACTGCACTGTGCTTAAGGAAGGAGGTAGAGATATCTAAGCTGCTCCTCAAATACACACACAGACACATAAAGGAATTAAAAGATAAATAAACATATTAAACACCCTTGGGATCTTGACCTTACACATTAGGAAATTAACAGCATCTGTTATTAACTCCTACTTACAATGTGTCAGTACCATTCTAGCCACACATGAAATAACTCACTTATTTAGCACAATAAACAAGAATCATTCAAGCACTGTGGTTATACAGGCAAGGACACTGAGACACCAGGCTCAGTGCTCACCCAGGTGGCAGAGCCAAGACTGAAACACAGGCTGTGATGCAGTGGTCATCAGGGCCACTTGACTTCCTTTCTCCACACTGACGGCTCCTACTAATCATTTGCTGCCCCTTTCCCTTTGACTCGATGGTGCCCTCCTCATCCTTCCTAGGAAAGCATCCAAGGCAGACAGCATTAATTGATTAGACCAGAGGTTCTCAACCTCTGGGTCATGACCCCTGAGAGTATCAAACAACACTTTCACAAGGGTCTCCAAAGATCATAGGAAATATCAAATATTTACATTATGATTCATAGCAGTTGAAAAATTAGTTATGAAGTAACAAAAATAATTTTATGGTTGGGGGTCACCACAACATGAGGAACTGTATTAAAGGGTAGCAGTATGAGGAAGGTTGAACCACTGGATTTGACAGTAGCAGCCATGCCATTTCTGATGAATATTGTTGGTGTTTAATAAGTTACTATTTCCTAATGAGGCATAGGAACCTCAAAAAGACTTTGGTCATTTTGACCAATCTGTAAGGAATTAAAGGAGCCACCTTCGGGGATAATGGACATGTTAGCCTGACACCTGTGGTTTTCAAGATGCCACTTCTCTTTCGAGGAGCTACTCACTAATGCCGCACATCCCAGGTCCAGCCAGGAACAGTATAACTGAGCCACACCAGCTCAACTTCTTGAGCCACACCCAGCTCAAGCACACCCTCCTCTGCATGCCCTGTCCAGCAGAGCTGTCCATCTCCCCTCAACAGCAGAGTGCTGGCAAGACCTCCTCTGCCTGCTGCAGCAGGAACTCACATGGAATCTTGCACCACCAGACTGCAAGTGTCATAAGAGTAGGAACAGACCTCTGTGGGACTGACCTCAGGCTTTGACAGAAGCAGCTGAACTGAACAGATGCATGATGCAATTAGGGAGTGTTTGCTTTCGTGCATCTTAAGGGTAATTTTATCTTTCAAAAGAGGGCTGTGCCATCTATAAACAATCTGCACCAGCAAGTTCTTCAATCTTATTATTCAGTCGTCACAACTCTGGGAGCTAGGTAGTCTTACTATACCCACTGAATAAAAGAGGACACTGAGGCTGGAGTTAAAAGCTAGCTCAAGTGAAATACGAAATTAGCAGTCAGAATGAACATCTCATCAATCTTGCTTGAGCGTCACTGCTTCTCAAAAACTTAATGTTCAGAAGTGAATGTGAAGTTGAAATACTTTAGTTTCTAGGAAGATGCCAAGGACTAGCAAGGTCTAGGCCCTGCCCTGCTTCTAGGCCTTGCCCTGCTTCTAGGACTGGCCCTACTAGGATCTCTTCCATACAACTGTTCTCCTACATGTCTCTTTCTTTCCACCACTCTGAGGATACCGATACCCAGCAACTGTACGATATGGCTGCAGAGCCTGAGGAGCACTGGGTCTGAAGACTGAACATCTCACACAAAATAGCACCAGGAAACTGGACACTTACCTAAAATAACAGGTGCATGATGTCTTTTCTCAGGAGCTATTTCATTTTCAGCATATTTGTTTATTTACCTATTTATTTTTATTGTTTTTTATTTTTGGTTTTTTAAGACAAGGTTTCACTGTGTAGCATTGGCCATCTTGGATATCTGTGAATCAGGCTGGTCTTGGAACTTACAAATTCAATTGCCTCTGCCTCCTGAGTGCTGGGATTAAAAGGTGTGTACCACCACCACTCAGCATTTAAATTATTTATTTATTTATTTATTTATTTATTTATTTATTTATTTATTTATTTTTCTTTGATTGTTTGGCTTAGCAGACTGGGTGTAATTATAGAGGCAGGAAAGACTCAAATTTACAGTCTTCTACCCCACCCCCTGAGGGCTGCATAGAGGTATGCAGCCCAATGCCCAGGCGGTTCTTGGCCCATCTGAAGAAAATAATCACAAGTGAGTCGGCAGTAACAGTATCATTAGATTCATGTCTTTCCTGTCAAATCAGTTCAGTTCAGCAAATATTTACTGAGATCTCCCGAGTACGGAGCCATGCCAGACCTGGCACCAGAGATGACAGTAGTTTCCTGACTAGCTTTTCAGTAGAAATTTGACATTTTCTAGTCATAGCACTGGCATACTGCAAAGGAGACTTTCTTACTTCTCTGTTCCTTCCAAATTGTTTTTTTTTTTTTAATGAATGCATTGTTAAAAGGTGATAGGAAATATAGTTAGTGAAGCAAACTGATAGATTATACTATTTTAATTCTAACAAATTATAAACCAGTGTAACAAAAGACTAAATGAAAATACAGCTACTTTATCTCTGTCCTTCCAACTTGACCATCAAACTTTCTATATTTTCTTTGTCTGCATTGGTTTTGTTTCAGTCTTACTTATTAGTTCAATAACTATTTATTGATTATTTACTATGCACACAATACAGTTCTTCACTTTAAAAATACAACATTAAATGTGAAAATCCCTGCTCTTACACTTTTTCTACAGGCCATCATCAAGATAACTATACACAATTACGCCCACTGGTATCATAAGTAAAATTTCCCCAAAAAAGTGGTTCCGTCTGTCTGTCTGTCTGTCTGTCTGTCTGTGTTGAGACAGTCTGGCAATGAATTAGATGGCAACCGAGGCTGGCTTGAATTCCTAGCTGATCACCCCTGGCCTTTTGTCATCTTTCTATTATGATTGATCTGATTTTACTTTATTTTTTTATTGCATTTACGAACTTCTTTGGAGAGGACAGATGCCACATCACACTTGAGGACATCAAAGACGAATGTGCAGAAGCTGGTTTTTCTCCTTCCATCAAGCAGGGCTCAGGGATAAAGTCATGTCATGAGCCTTTACCCCACTGAGCCATTTTGCGTACTCTCTTTCTACTTTTGAAGAGCATTATAATTAAAACAATAATTCGTTGGTCATCTATACTTCTAAACATTTTCTCCCATTTATCACTATAAAAGACAACATTTCAAAGGCTGGAGAGATGGCTCAGCCGTTAAGAGCACTGTCTGCTCTTCCAGAGGTCCTGAGTTCAATTTCCAGCAACCACACGGTGGCTCACAACCATCAATACTGGGATCCAATGCACTTTTCTGGCCTGCAGGTGTACATGCAGTTAGAGAACTCCTCTACATTAAATAAATAAATAAATATTTAAAAGAAAAAAATATCATTTCAACAGAAGAATCTCACTAATGTGTACATACCGTGTTATTGGAAAACCAGACAATGTCCCCTTCATTACCAGTGTAGAAAAGTATTGATCCACCATTTGACTTCCAATGCTTATCAGATATTAGGTACCGCTGTTTAAAAGTTCTTGTGTCAAAAAACCCAAAGTGGTCAACCTATGATAAAAACAAAAGAGGCAAGACATATTTCAAGGAAAAGTAATTGAAATTAACATTAAGGTGACTCATTCTTTTACTAAAATCAACCTATACTACAAAAATAATCAAAAGAAAATTTAAACTTCATTTGTTATTAATGTTAATGTCATTTTGAAATAACTTTGCTTATATATTGAGATGAAGCAGTATTTGTTATGATGATCAACATTTTCAGTGTAAAACAAAATATATAATTATAAAATCAAGTACTTACTTTAAAACATAATGCCAAAAAAAAGTTTTTTAATTTGATTTATTTTATCTGATTAATTTAAATGGAAAAATAAAAACTTTATATACTTATTATAGCATGGTATTCTGACTTACATATATATTGTAGAGTGAATAAACTGAGCATCAGCATCCCCTCATACCTTTTTAGTGTGGTAAGAACATGATCAAATGTCTTAGTACTCTTCAAACAGTCAACACATCCCATTAGTTCTCAAAATGCCTTCCTATCTAAATTTTCATTATTCAAACATTTTATATAAAAATCAAGAACTGATTAGACCACTGAAAAGATTTATGAACTGTGTGATTCCAGTACCAACAGACATTCCAAATGCTGGGATTTTGATGTCTAACACCATTTCTTTTTTTTTTTTTTTTCAGTTCTTTCTTGTTTGTTTATTTATTTATT
>NW_026592914.1:0-1930 GCF_907164565.1 Psammomys obesus | reverse complement strand
AGGCTGCCTTTAGCAGCTCACTGTCTCTCAGGGCTATGATAAACCTGCCACTGACTAAGTGTAGTCACTGCATTACATGGATCTAGACGCAACACGTATATCACAAAACAGATCATACTACATGCGCAAAGTGTAGCCCAGAATGTGGCATATAGTGCTAATCCATCAGCACCAACTATTGCTCTTACTTCTCATTCCTATAATGCTGTAACTGATGAGATTTATCTGTAGTTCTCAAATGAGCAAACTAAGGTCAGAAGACATAGCTAGCATGCTTAATGTCATATGCTCAGAAAGCTTGTAGAGCCCTAGATCCCAGCCCAGATCACAGTCCCTGTAGAACTGAGATTTTTTTCTGATGTTAAAAGTCAGAGAATGCATATCAAGAAAAGAGAAAAAGGTTTTATAAAAAAACAAACAAACAAACAAAAGAAGACATTTTTCTGTTACCTTGATAGGCCAAGCAGGCAAAGGCTCTAAAAAGTTGGTTGCATAAGGGTAGTTCACCATGGCCAGGTTCACCCAGGTCTCAGTTATCCATCCTTTCAAAGTTGACACATCCGCAGAAGTTAAGGGGGTACATAGGTGAAGAGTGTTCGTGAGCCACTGGAGACCACCGCCTGTAGATAAAAGGACAGTGCTGATCTAAAGGACAAGCAGTCATTCATTCTCTATTTGGTATTATAGAAAGCACAAGTTTCTACATGACTTCTCCAATAATTTTTCCAACATTCAACAAAAAAATTTTAGGGCAAATAGTTAAACCCATAGAACTTACCAAAATTGATATTATTCCCTGTTTTTAAATACTATTGAAATAAATAAGAATAGTGAAGAGAATGCATAAATTATAGCTAAATAAAACAAGTGGATCCACTTAATAATTAGAATACTTCACAAAATACAGCATATCAAAATCAAACAGACAAACTCGCACATACCATTCAACTTTCATCACTAAGATGCAGAAATCAGAAAATCAGCCTGTGCTTCAAAAGGAGATTCACTGTGTAGGTGTGAAAAAGTACTGAGGATAGTAGCAGAGAGTTTATGAGGTGCTGGTTTTGTCTTTTGTTGATCTGGATACTACCAGATACTATCAAGCACTTACTTCATAAAAATGTATTCATTTGTAAATATAAAAACCCACAAGTGGTGGTGTGTGCCTGTAACTCCAGTTGATGTCAGGACAGGAAAAGATAAGCAGATCCTTGGGTGTCATTGGCTAGCCAGGCCTATCCTATTGATGAGCTTCAGGTTCAGTGAGAGACTATGTCTCAAAAAAAAAGAAAAAAAAAAAAAGGAAAGGCACCAAAAGTTGACCTCTAACCTACACACACACACACACACACACACACACACACACACACACACACACAAACACACGCATACTCACTAGACATATACAACAGTGACCAGATACCATAGAACGGGCACATACATAATACATAAAAACCAATACAAACACATAATGTATCACACACACACATATACACAGACACCACAACAAGTACACCTGATTATTTACAGAAGTTTTAAAAAGTGCCACTGTTGACTTTTAGTAAGTTAAAGGTTAAAGAAAACAAACTGCAAATTCCCTCTCTTAATGAAAGCTTACTTGTACTTGAGAGTCGGTTAATGGCAGGCCAGGATTTACGGATGTTCTCCGAACAATGTGGACCACTTTTCCTGAAATCGTTAGTTACAATCTTCATAAAGTCACCACAGGAAACCAAACCCTCAAAGTGCCAGATAGGGGCAGAGGCTGCAAGGGCTCTAAATGGTCAGGGAAATGGGAGGAAAAAGAGAGAAATGTAATTCATCTACTCATTTTTTTGGTTTGTTTTGCTTTTTAAAATGTGTGTGTACACATGTACATAGCCTGTGTGTGTGTGTGTGTGTGTGTGTGTGTGTGTGTGTGTGTGTGTGT
>NW_026592913.1:0-8775 GCF_907164565.1 Psammomys obesus | reverse complement strand
CTTCTCTTCTCTTCTCTTCTCTTCTCTTCTCTTCTCTTCTCTTCTCTCTTTGTCTCTCTGTCTCTGTCTCTCTCTCTCTTCCCTCAACTTCCATTGTGCAGACTTCAGAGATGTCATACAAATCCCAAGTTCTAGAAGTACTAAAAATACTCTTAAACTTTCATCTTGTGGTTGTCACTGAAAAGTACTTGTGTACAAAAGCCCCTGTAGGTGTTTTTCTCTCTGGCTTTTGGTGGCTGCTAGGGACAGTGACTAGGTAAAATTATGGAAACATACAAAGAGTTTCATTCAACCTTAGCAGTGTTATTGCTGGGCATGGTTGCACACATCTGCAATCCCACACTGATGAGGTAGAGGAAAAGACTCGGGAATTCAGGGTCTTTCTTAGCTAGTTCAGTGTCAGCCCAGACTGCATGAGACCTTGTCTCAAAAAACAAAATCAGTGTTCTCTCTCTCTCAACATGAGAACATGAAATGTGTTTCTATGAAAAGAAAAATACTTGGCTAAGAGTTGAGCGATGCATCAATCTACGAATATAATGCCATGACACGTTATCTGGAGTTGGTTTAATATGATGTCTAGTTAGCAGTGAGAACCGTAGGCTCTTCCCTAGGGTCTATGGCATGTCGGCCGTAAGTTCGGAGCTGGTGACGGTGCTGGGTATGGGTTCCACCTTGTGCAGCTGGTCTTAAATCCAGTGAGAAAGTGGCGAGTGACTCCCATAATGTGTGCGGCACCACTGCACCATCAGGCATGTCTGCCTGGCCAGTCACTGCAGCTCACAGGTTTATGCCTGGAAGCGACTGATGGACGCTTTCTTCCTCTAGTAGCTTGCACAACACTTCTGAGCACTACAAAAGCTAGGCAGTAGGAATGAAGGTCCCAGGCCCATACAGCTTAATTTTGCCATGTTTTATGACTCAAGCATGTGGTATCTTACCATCAGTTTCTGGAGGGTAACCAAGAGCAATGGCAATAGTCTGTAATGGTTGGGGGTTCAGTGGAACCTCACCAACAACTCCAAAATGAATAACTCATTCTAGGCACTGGTCTTTTTATTAGTTAGTCTTTGACGTCTAGTAGGGGTATTGGCCAGATTAGAGGGAAACTCTACTCTAAACATGTATCTATCTATGTATGTGTGTGAATGTGTGTGCATCTGTGCACGTTGTGCACGAGCACCTTTAGCTGTGTAGAGCAGTGAAAAGCACAGTGAACTAAATCAGAAAATCCAAATTTTATATCCTTACAATCTGCATAATTTTCAGTAAAAAAGAAAAACAAACCCTATGATAAAAGAATTTACAAAGATTGAGAGGCCCAAACTAAACAATATATGTGGCACAAACTGTATATACTGCATATAGCACAAAGTATAAGACACTATGAGCAGCAATTGTTACAATTACTATCATCTTATGCAAGGATGGGCAGTCTTTCTCAGAAATCTAGTCAAAGCACTAATTCAATTAACATGTGGACATGTGTGTTGTGGTGTATGCATGAGAATACACATGTGTGTGGAATGAGCATGAGCCTCAGTATGTGCAGAGACCGGCAGTCAATGTTGGATGTCCTCTACGCCTCTCCTTGCTTTCTTGAGACGCTCTCTCATTGAACCAGGAGCTGACCATTTTGGCTAGACTGGCTCACCAGACATCTGTCCTATACCATTCCCTCAACCAGCAAGTAGGGTTGCAGGCATGTGCCACCATGCCCAGCCTTTACACGGTGCTAAGGATCTGGATTCAGGTCCTCTTGCTCACACAGGAAATATTTTCTAAACTGAACCATCTCCTAATCCCATCAATCAGCTCTCTCTAGGCAAATGTATAAATAAATATTCAGGTATATTGGGTATATCTGTATTTAAAATACAATTTTAAATCCCCTGATCTATTATTATATACTTCTCTTTAAAACAAAACAGTAGTATTTTAATTGCAACCTAGGATACAATTATAGGGGGAAATATATCCTTTTATTTGTTTGTTTGTTTGTTTGTTTTACTAATCCCATACCAAATAGGAGTCACAATTTTCCTCTACAGGATAAATGTTTATGTGAACCACACAGAAGATGGTTTCTCTTAAGTATACAAATTTTGTTTTCTTTCTTTCTTTCTTTTCTCTTTCTTTCTTTGTTTCACTATTCTAATTAATAAGATCAACTCAGACAGGAAACCCTCCTTTATTTGCAAAACAAAAAAGTCCCTGCAGCCACGTGACAAGCAGACTGCATCTGATTTAAAGGGTCATCCAAGGCACCTGGTGACTTAGCAACAGCGTTTGGAGCTGCAGGGAGACCTAGCCTGCACGTGGACTTGGATTTCTCAGTTCAGACCTGGGAAAGCCATGCCAGTCATCGGGAAATCTAAAAAAGAAAGTAAAATACTGCTTTCCTGACAGACTCCAGACACCTGGGTAAAGTCCCCAACAACCAGCCTCACTTAATCACTAAAAATAAAAAGTTAATTTGCCTGAGAAATGGTGTTAGTTCTTCATGGAGTTCCCTTTGAATTATATGCAATTAACTAAGAATCACCACTGATGAAACAATGTAGAAAATACAAATCCTCCCAAGAAAACCACCGTGCAATGAAAAAAAAAAGTCGAAGTAAGACTATAGCAGCTACTATTTACTGAGGCCTCAACTAGCAACAAATGTTTGCCTAACTTTGTCTGGCGCTCAATAGCAATCAATACTGGAATAGCATCAGTATTGAAACCTATGTTACTTTATTACCTAGCACTTTCCTAGTTCTATTTTCTCAGCCATTCTGCAACAGTACTCATCAACCAGCACACTCACCTGAAAACTATGTTGGAGTGTGAACTGATGTTTTTGCCACCATACAGGGTAATCATCCAATGAGGCCTTGGTTTCACACCCCACTGGTTAAAACAGTCATCAGAAAACTTCTCCAAGTTCCACAAATAAGGTTCAAACATGTCATCGACACCATTACTACAAAGGGGCATGACCATTTCTGTGCAGGCCTGAAAATCAAGGTGGAAAAGGGAACAAAGGAAAAATGAGGAGAAAAGAGATAAATTTCACAGTCATTCAGCTGCTGAGTAGCAAAGCTAGGGTGTGAACCTGCAACTGAGCTTCAGTCCTCCACCCCATCCCGCCCCTAACTTCCATAGAAAGACAGAGCTGAGAAGTCCCAGAAGTTAGGACTGTGCTTCCTTCCTTCCTTCCTTTTTCTTTTACAAAGAGCCTCCTTTCACGTCCTTGACTATAGTTAGCCTTCTTGGAAACCCTGAGAATCTTCCTGTGGAGGTGAGAGAATAGAGACTCAGAGTCATCATGTTAGACTCCCCTTCTTTCAGGTGTCCACACAACACCTCCTTCCCAGGACTTGTCAACGTCTATTATAGTGTTAATTTATCTCGCTTGCTCACCGGGCTATATTTTATGGTAAGATCCTATAAATGATTTTTTTTTTTTAATCTTTGAAACCTAAGAGCTTAGGATCAATGATATATTTGCTGATGACTAAATATGAGAAGAAAGGAAGGAAAGAATGAAGGAGGAAGGAGAGAGGGGGTCATGTGGCAACTTCACAGTGGCCAGACTTGGATGCAGGTTAGGGCACAAAATGCCAGGTAAGATGTTACAGTGCCATGGCGTCAGTAAAGAGCGCACTAAGTTCCGGGAAATCATGCATGCTCACCTGGAAGCCCCAGCCCACAGAGCCTAGACTTCTAGTGCTGGTCTGTGAAATGTTCAGGCATTTCGCTTGGCCTGAATAATTATAATATACATTCAGAGCCTGGAAAATATTCTGCAGCAGCACTGCATCAGACACATTATGATGTTTCAAATATTGGCACACTGCCTAAGAGAGAAACATGGGGAGAGTCAGAGATGGCTCGACGTTAGGTTAGTGACAAAGAGGAAACATTATCTCAATTTTGATAAGATATTGATAAACATCTTAATGCATTGCTTAAAGAATTATATTTCCGAGAAATAATTTCCTCTTTCAAAAAAAAAAAACAAAAAACAAAAACAATCTTTAAATTTAACTGTTCTGTAGTCTGGTGAAATAAATCGGCCATCTGCATGGTAAGCAAAGTGCTCTCCACTTAGTCTAGCTTCTTTCTCAGTGCCTTCACTCCCGTGTCCAGTAAGTAAAATCAGTCTTCACCTCTTTCCCCAAACTTCCAATCCATCCTTTCTGACACCCACTTCTGCTATCTCCGCCTTTCTGAGGTTATGCCTCTGTGTGTGTCCTAGCCTGGAAGAGTTAAACCACGCCTCCTTTGATGCCTCTGTGATACTGCCCTGCACGCATCCGATTTCGGAACATCTCCCGAGGTGCTTGGCAAAGTCTCTAATAACTAAATCTTTGCTGAGTGAAGGACTATATTTTCCTAAGATTGCAAAATTTATAAAACTTTGTTTGTGTATGTATTTGTGCATGAGCATATATACATGTGCATGTACATGTATATGTGTACATGTGTAGACCAAAGGGAAACCTCGGTGTCATTCCTCAGGTGTTTTCCACCTTATCTCAATGCCTGCAACTCATCAAGTAGGATTGGCTCGCTGGTCATCAAGCCTTAGGGGATCACTTGTCTCCACGCCCTGGACATTGAGATTATAAACATGGGCCACCGCACACTGCTTTATTTATTTTTTTAAGACAGGATCTCACTATATAACATGCAACATTTCATCTTTTTTTCTTGTCTTTTTGTGTTTCGTTCTCTTTCCTTTTCCTTTCATTGTTGTTTTTATCCCTGTGGTTTTCTTTCTGTTCATTTTCAGTGCAATTATAGCTTCACTGTGTTTTTACAGTTTTTGCTATTCCTTTCCTATATTCACTTTTTTTCACTATTGGACAATACGTTTTCTTTTTTTCTTTCTTTCTTTTTTTTTTTTTTTTTTTTTGGCTTTCTCTAGATTTATTAGGGAACTTGTTACAAATGTTTGACTGGGCTTTTACAGGTAGGATGCATGGGTTCACAAAGGATTAACAGTGACACTTCGGTCTTTCAAATGAGAAAAATATAACATTATAAATTGCAACCTGGAGTCACATTTCAAATGGTTCATTTGGGGTTTTGCCTAAATGTATCATTAAATAATGAAAGCACCAATTTGAGGGTTTTCCAAAAAGCTTGAGTTTCAGGATATAACCACATTAACTTGGCTATTTTACCCTTCATATCAACCAGGCATAACCGGATGTGAACAGCAATGCTGAGAAATCCATCAAAACAGAAGCCCAAGCAATGGGCATACACTGGAAAGTAAGATTTACGTAGAGGACACGTGCTTTTTGCTGCATCTACAACACTTCTTGTCACTTCTGTCACTCATGTGGTGGGATCAACAGCTTCCACCAACTTAGCAAGCATTTCCTTGTAGTGTCCTGAGTTGAGAACTTCACCAGAGGACACAACACACTACAGGGAGGGGGAGTGCCCCTCTCTCTTCAGGACACAAGCATGTCGTGCATGCTTGGCTGCAGCTTCCCTCTTGACTATCAAGTACCTTCTAGATAGAAAAACTGAAACGCAGCTTCAATTTAATACGGATAACATTTGTCAGAAGGTTACATTTCACGCCATTAAAAATATTTAAGTGGCAGAAGCATGCTTTGAATTAAGATCTTAAGAAAGCATGGAACAAATCCCTTTAATTAAAAAAAAAATTAAGGTCTAAATTTGTGTTGATCTTTCATTTATAAGGCAACTCTGTAAAGTATAAGAAAAGAATTAAAAGCCAACCAAGACACTTGTGTGATCATTTGTCAGCATGCAGGAAGGGTGCAGGGTTTCGGAACAGAGAGCTCTGTAATTAGGTATGTAATTAGGAAAGGCTCATTGCACTTACCCCAGGACTTGGAAAGTCCAATGCCCCTCGGAGCCTCAACTCCAAGTTTTAGGGTTAGGGCAATACTTGTTCTTTTCCTTAGTTTCTTTTTACTCTTTTGTTCCCATGTTTCCTTCCTTCTATACGTTTTACTTTGAATACATGCTGAATTTTACTTATTTTTTAAATATTCTAATTAAAAAATTTTTTGTTTCCCTTCTTGTATTTACTTAATTTCTTTTTTAACTTTCGTGTTATTAGGAAACCTTTTACTGTTTTTCCCTTTTGTTCTCTTTATCTTGTTCTTTCCATGAGGCTCTTGCCCTTTTCTCTTCCCACCATAATATTTTTCTTCATTCTTTCATTTCCATTCTTTTATGTAACTTTACTTTTCCTCTATTTCTTCCCTTTCTCTGTTTCTCTCCTTTATCTCACTCATTTATTATTTCTGTATTAAGTGATTTTTAACGTCACAGCTCATTTTACAATAGTCTGGTCCGTTTATTGTCATTGGTGACAAAGTGCATTTCTGCATCTTAGTGGTTTGATGTAGCAGTATGCATGCTTAGCCACTAAGCCATCTCTCCAGCCCCTCTCCCTCTCTTATCTTTAGATAGGTTCTCCAAACTAAAAGTACCAAAGTAACCTCAAAGTTCAATCACACCACAGATTAAACAGACTTAACATAAATTTATAGAATATTGTATCTAACAAATACATCTTTTGTAGGCTTTGAATCCAATCTAATGGAATATTAAACATTCAAAATAATTTCTTACATATTACCAGACCAAGTGCAGTAAAACTAGAAATCAATAGCAAGAGAAATTATACAAATACATGGATAGAGAACATTATACTGTGGATGACTAGTGAGTCTAAAGGAAATTGGAGAGGAAATTTGTAAACATTCTAGAATCAAATGAAAAAGAAAACACAATTTAACCAGAATTTTTAACCAAGATACAATTAAGACAGTTCTAGGAAGTCATAGTTATGAGTGCTACTATTTAAAAATCAGAATATCTCAAATAAATAATTTAATGACATACTTAAGATATTAGAAAACTTATATTACAAATCCAAAACTAGCAGACAGCAAGAAATAATAAATTCAGGACTGGAACTAATGAAATAGAGACTAAAAGAAAACCTCATATAATCAGTCAAGGGGTTGGTTCTTAGGGTAAAAATATAAGCCAGAAGGACAAAACAGCTAGCCAAACTAGGCAAAGGAAAGAGAGAGGGGTGCTAATTAACAAAACCTGAGTTAAAAAGGGAAGGTTATTACATATGACAATTAAATCTGGGCAGTCATTTGTGGTGGTTTACCTTCATTGTCACCTTAAATAGATTTAGAATCACCATGGAAACACATATCTAGCTAAGGATATGAGGGTGTTTCCAGAAAGGTATCACTGAGGAGGGAAGACCCACCCTAAATACAAGCAGTACCATCCCCCAGGCTCAGATCTAGACTAAATAACAAAGAGAATGCGAGCTTCCTGGTGAGGATACAGTGTGACCAGCTGCCGCTGCTTCTCCGTGATGGACTGCATCCCCTTGAATATAAGTTGAAATACAGTCTCCCTCACTTAAGCTGCTTCTTGTCACAGCAGTAAGAGAAGTAACTAGCACAACTTCAAAAGAAGAAATTAAAATGGCCCACATACATACATATATATATATATATGTCTGTATGTATTCATATATATGTATATATGTGTATATATATGTGTATATATATATGGCTCATATATGTATATATGTGTGTGTGTGTGTGTGTATATATATATGTCAAAAAGAAGGATGGAAAAAAAAAGGATACTGAAAGCAAGAGAAATAGTCTTCCTCAGGGAAGAATATACAATTGCTTTATGCAATACCAAATGATCAACCCTGAATACATCTACATAGAGTATAAGAGCTGAGCAGGGTGTATTTATACATTTAGAAATACACACACAAACACACACATATCAACAAAGTAAAAGAGGCTATGAACTTGAGAGAAAGCAAAAAGGGGGATAGATGGGAGGAGTTGAGGAAGAAAAGGAAAGAGGAAAATAACATATTACAGTCTTAAAAGTAAATAACAACAATAATAAAAATACTAGAAAATAAGAGGTAAAGAGAGGACCCGTGATACAAATCGGTGTGTGAGAGGCCCTAGGATCAATCACTGTACAGAGGGATGGTGATTTTGAAACCACACTCTCACATGACTTATTCTTGTTTCATTCCAATAACCACTTTAGAAGTACCGTTAAGTATATCTTCAAATCTTAACCATGAACTCTGTCAGACTGTTTTCAAAACTAAGAGAGACATTCTTAACAACAACAGCAAAAATGTTTAAAGGTGAGCATATGTAATAAGTTATTTTACCATGAAAATTACTTCAGTATAGATGGGCAGTGGTAGCACACACCTTTAATCCCAGCATTCAGGAAGCAGAGGCAAGTGGATCTCTGAGTTCGAGGCCAGCCTGGTCTACAGAGCTAGCCCCAGGACAGCCAAGGCTACAAAAAGAAACCCTGTCTCAAAAGAAAAAAGAAAAAACTTTAGCATTTAGCATTAGGAAAGATAGAAAAATGAGTGTGATATGTTTTCACACTGGAAAAAGAACATAAAATATATCGTAATATATTACGATATATAAAATATATCGTAGAGTTTCTTCAAATCTAACATTTTGCATGGTCCTCAACAGAACTCCAGGTGTTTACTTCTGTGCTATTGTACACAGGAAGACAGGGAGCCTGGGGAAGAAGTCCCCTTGTTTAGGGTCACAAAGTGGTAGGCAGCAGCTCCAGGCCATTCCCTACCACAGCACATAAGAGCCTTGCGTGCTGCTCCGTGGCATGAAGATCACCCATGACAAGTGTAGCATTTAGGCTGCCTTTAGCAGCTCACTGTCTCTCAGGGCTATGATAAACCTG
>NW_026592912.1:0-2394 GCF_907164565.1 Psammomys obesus | reverse complement strand
GTACATAGAAACACACACGTGAGAGTGTGCGCGTGTTTGTGTGTGGCATTGAGATAAAGCTCAAGGGAATCAGTCAGGGAGAGACAGAACAGTACACCCAGGACCTCCTCTGGCCTGCATGTGTACACATGTGTTCGTGAACGCTACATACACAACCACACTCACACCTTTTTAAAAGTAAAAAAGAGGGGTCTCAGTGGTTAAGAACACTGCCTGCGCTTCCAGAGATCTGGAGTTCAATTCCCAGCAACCATCACATTATAAATGGTGGCTCACAGCCATCTATAATGAGATAAATAAATCTTTGAAAAAAAAAAGCTAAAAAAGAACAATGATATGATCTGTGACGTGAATGGTTAGGTGACTGGGGGCTGTACAAAGAGAATAGAATGTGCTCACACGGGCCGAGCTGGTGCAGCCTGCGGTCGGCCTGGGGAAAGTTAGTGCTCCGCGCTGGAGCCTGTGTAACCTCTAACCTGTACGAAAATGTCGACCCTGTGAACAGTGCTCGGTGCTGTCATGTGGGCCATACCTAGACGCCTCAAGCTATAGTAAAATACAGTACGTCATCTGTGGGAGACACATACGGTAAATGGAAAATGCTGAACCATAGTTGGTTTCAGTAAGTGAATGGTGAGTAATTGTAAATGCCGGAGACATTAATATCCACTACTGTAGACTTTATGACTCACTGATTTATAAAAGTGTTTTCTTCAATTATAAATTGACCATAGCTTATTTTAAGTTTTTTTGTTTGTAAACTTAATTTTTTTAAAGCTATCTAATTCCTAACATAAATGAAAATTGGGCCTGGTGGCACATGCCAACAATTCCAGTGTCCAGGAGGTTGAGGGTGAAGGGTCACATATTCAAGACCAGTAAAACTTTGTCTCAAAAAACAAAACCCACAAAGGCAGGCAGGAGTGGTAGCTGCTGCCAGTGTTGCAGGTACTCAGAAGTGGAGGGTGAGCACTGCAGTAGCTCATGAGTTAGAAATCAGCTTCCTTTCCAGCCTGCCATTGCTGTGAATTTTCTTGATGGTTCTTCTGTTTGTTTGTTTGCTTGCTTGCTTTTTCTTACCTCTTCTTCAGCTGTACATTTTTAAATCTCCATTACATTATTAAGAGACTGCCATTATGTATGTGATGCCTCCTCAACTGACATCATCATTGGCTCCTGCCCACCCTGAAGCAGTGCTGTGATTCTGGTGCCAGCTTTCCCATAGTCTAAACAGGTCTCGCCATAAAACTTTAATTATGGAGATATTTTACATGGTGTTATCAGTCCAGTTAACTCTGTGGCTATTAGATATTTGAAATGTCCAACTAAGGAATTGAATCTTTAAATTTGTGTTTTATTTCATTGACATTAAAATTAAATGACTCCTAAGAAAGGTAAGATAATGCTCATTTAAAAATATTCCATGCTGATTTTATTTTTTCTAGAAAAGGAAACTGAGCCACAGAGAGATCAGTTGATTGCCTAGTCCTGGATCTCATAACCAAGGGCAGCACCGGAGGCTGTGTATAAATAACATCTGCCAGCCTCCTGACATTTTTGAAATCATTTCTGTGGCCTCTCCCTACATCTTGGAGAAGTGCCTGGGCTCTGTTTCTGAGAAACACCTGATCTGCAGGACAGAGACTAAGAGTTGATAAATTGTAATGGGACCCCTGGTAGGCTAGTAAAATCAGGAATGGTTAAAGCCTCCACCTCCTCCATATTTGTTTCCCAGAGAATGGCCTGCTGAAAAGACCACCTTTTCCTAACAGGACTTGATAGCTCAGGATGCTCCATTGTTTATGAGGAGACAAGAAAGACTCTTGACTGTTCATTCTTTACTATAGGAGTGATTGACTGAAGTGTTTGCTCCTACTGAACATTCAGGACATAATGCTTACTCATCAGAAGCTGAGAGTCTTCTTCCCCACAGCTCCAACCTTGGCATCTGCTCAGCTACTGATAGTCACAGCACCCTGGCTACACGAATGTTTTCTTCTCTTTGTAATATCTCTTCCCCATATGTCTGTCTGTCTATCTGGTTTTGGTTTTCCAAGACAGGGTTTCTCTGAATAGCCTTGACTGTCCTGGAACTCACTGTGTAGACCAGGCTGGTCTCTAACTCACAGAGATCCACTTGCCTGTGCCTCCCTGCATGCTGGAATTAAAGGCTGTGCCACCACCACCTGGCTTATCTATATATTTTTTAATAAATATGTATTTTCCTAAAAAAATAAAAGTAAAATCCTTGTATATCTATAGTGTTGCCATTCCTGATAGGCACAGAGTAAACACAGTCACATACTCATACGCTGATGAACGGGTAAACAAACATGGTACACACACACTGATGAACGGGTAAACAAACATGGCGCACTCACACGCTGATGAACG
>NW_026592911.1:0-2102 GCF_907164565.1 Psammomys obesus | reverse complement strand
TGGACTAGGAGAAGTAATACTGGTCTTTTTATCTTTTTTTTTTTTTTTACCCTCTTCCCAAAGATTGATCTAGTCTTTGCAAGACTGGCAATACAAACAATATCAGATAATTTAGATCTAAGAGACGACTCTCGCCTGAGAAGCCTTGATATACGGTGCATTCGAAGTTTAAACGGTAAGTGTCTATAAAGAAAGCGTAGATACCTGCTTGAAAACTTTAGCAAATAGAGCCCTTCTGCAGAATTATTAATGGACTCTATTGAGGCTTGAACAAACTACAAAACTGAGAACAGCTTGGAGTGTAACTCAGTGTTAGAGCACAAGCTTAGTGTATGAGAGACCTTGTATTCCATCACCAACACCAGAAGTTTTAAAGTCATAATTTCCTTTATGAAAATAGTATAATTACATTTAAGCAATCACAGAAGCACAATTTATTTGAAGGATTATGTTTAGAATTGTGGTTCATAAACTTATTGGTCTCAGAAGCCCTGTAAACCATTAAGATTTATTGAGAACCCCAAAATACTTTTGTTCATCTGGATTATATGTCAGTATTTACCATATTATAAATAAAAAAAGTTTAGAATACTTAGAGTTCACAAGAAATAACCAATTATGAATTAATAATCTATGACATTATCATCCCGCCAGCTAGTGATCTGTCTTGTCCTCTGATGTACCTTTTTGCCTTTGCTTTTGTTTTTTGTTTTTGTTTTTTAAACTATCATATTCTGGCTATTTAGAAAAATGTTAGTTCACAAAATTATTTTTATCTTCCAAATATTAACACAGATTTCATTATAAAGTGGGTTTAAAATTATATTGATTAATATTAGCACCAATTCCACATGAGGGTCTTGAAAGTATTAGAAGCTGTCAGGTTCACAATAGCAGATACAAGTGATTTATAAGTAACTTAACTTGAAAGCTTAAATCTTCTTATCCACAGTAAATAGTGTCTTTGTTTTCCTTGAGGCAAGATCTTAGTTTATTTTTCAGAGATTATCTACTAAATAAGCAGTTGTGTAACCTTGTTTATCTTCAGTCATAATTTCAAGTAACCCATTATTCTTTGAAAAAAATGGATATTTTAGAGTACAGCTGAAATGCTGACAAATTTCTTTTCTTTTGTTTGTTTTTTTCTTAACTGTGAGCGTGTAATAATAGTGAAGATACATTGTACCCTTCTATACTCTGTTGCCTTGTTTAACCTCTACGGTAATAGCACTTTGATCTGTCATTGCCAAAAGACTTTATAAATAGATTTGACCTCACAGAATGTTCAGGTTTGAAAGCCACTAACTTACAGTCTTTTTTTCTTCTACATTTTTGGTTTTGTTTTTGTGTTTTTTGAGACAGTGTTTCCCTGTGTAGCCCTGGCCGTCCTGGAACTCACTCTTAGACCAGGCTTCCCTCAAACTTAGAGATCTGCCTGCCTCTGCCTCCTGAGTGCTGGGATTTAAGTTGAACGCCACCATGCCCAGCTTACTTTATTTTACTTAATGTGATAGTAAATTAGACTTCTTTGTGGAAAGTTTGTATTAAATAATAAGTTTTGTAACTTGGAGGCATTGAGACTGAAAAGGAACTCAGACCCATCTCCAACACTGGATTTCATTACCCATGGACTTTCAGTTCCTCTAAAGTAAAGGACCTTTTCATGTATGTTTCAGAATTTAAATGTATTCTGACTTATTCTCATTCATATTTTTATCATTTCAGAGTCTGAAGGTTAGGATTCTATTTGAATTAACTGAGTTTTATTCCTTAGTGAAAAATCAATACTTTGTCTTTTTCAGGATGTAGAGTTACTGATGAAATTTTGCACTTAGTGCCAAATAAAGAAACTTTTAGACTCACCCTAAGAGCAGTCAAATTATGGGCAAAACGTAAGTACCCCAAGTTTTTTATAAAGTTCTAATTTTCTGTTGCCAGTAACTGAAACTCATCTGAAAACACATATGACCTTATTGATGCTATTGAGGGTTGGTGGCTTGTAAACTTGGAAAAGCTGGTTCTCAGGTGTAATGGCATGTGTGTCCATGTGCACGTGTACATAGAAACACACACGTGAGAGTGTGCGCGTGTTTGTGTGTGGC
>NW_026592910.1:0-4732 GCF_907164565.1 Psammomys obesus | reverse complement strand
TCTTTCTTTCTTTCTTTCTTTCTTTCTTTCTTTCTTTCTTTCTTTCTCTCTCTCCTTTTTAATAAGTTTGTGTATGTGGAACGAGGCTTGCATATGCTATGGTGCCTGTGTGGAGGTCAGAGGAAATTGCCAGAGTTGGTGCTCTCCTTCCGCCATGTGAGGCCTGGGGATTGAACTCAGGTCCTCGGACTTGGTGCAAGCACCTTTTCTTGCTGAGCTATCTCACTGCCCTCTTGGCTTTCATTCTTCATGAGAAGCCATTGAAGTGGAGAGAGGAAAGGAACTGCCATTCAGGCAGAGCTTACTGTTAGAAGGGATTCACCTCAAATTGTTTTGCAGTGAGGCCAATAGAAATAAATAAATCAACAAAAGTTCTCAGGTATGATGCTGGCTGTCCTCCATATGTTAGTAATTGCTAAGTAAATCAAGCTCAAAAATGTCAAAAATGTCAAGCTCAAATATGAAAGGGAGAGGAATTGAAAATTAAATAAGGACAAAGGGGAAGATGCCATCAAAAGGAGGTTACATTTATTTCTTATTGAGTAGAACATATATGTATATATAGTAAGATGTCTATTTTTATGTTAGTAAAATGTTTATATATATATATATATAAACACACACACATTTACCTAACATATATATGTGCTGTAAGCACACATATCCCGTATATTTACATGCTGTCAAATACCTATTTAGAAATAAGTGTATTTTTTATTTCTAGGTATGTGGTTTGAGTTTTAAGTGTTGGTTCTGGATACAGTATTGTTCAGAGTCAGGTTCTTGATGGCTCTGACTTCAGGAATGTCTTCTTCTACTGGCAGATTCATAGTTTAATGAGCTTTATTGGAAAGACTCCCTTTGCAAAGTGAGAACTCACTTGACTTATTGACCACCACGCAGCGAGCAGTCTCCCGCTACAAGGGACTCCCTCAAAGGTCACTCCCCACCTCTGCCCAGGGAGCCAACTGAAAACCTGAGGAAAACAAACGGCCCTGGCAGCACAAGCCAAAGTGTATTTCCCATCATTTCGTGGCCTCAGTTGTTTTATTGAAGTAACAGAGCTACCTAACACAGAAGCCCTACACATGTACTCTTGAGGGAACGTTTCTGATATGGTGGCCATCTGAGTGATGCCTTAAGCGTTGCAAAGAATGGTCTTTGGTTTTGCTGACGGTATTTCACCTGCTTGTGTTGCATCACTTCCTCAAAGCAAGCCACTATTGCAACAAGATCTCTGATTCCAAGGTAGAACTTTTGAGATATATCCTTATTGAGTGTTAAAAAACACACAAGAAATAAGACAAAGCATTTACAAACAGTAAATATACAAATGTGATGGTATATTAAATAAGTCCATCAATGAAGGGCTGTTACTACTGTAAATCCAGAAGTATTTTTCTTTATTTTTCTTTTGTTTTGTTTTGAGATTGATTCTTTCTCTGTCGCCCTGACTGTCCTAAAACTTACACTGCAGTCCAGTCTAGTGTGGAATTCAGAGATCTGCTTGCCTCTTCCTCCCCAGTGCTGGGATCAAAGGAAGTCCACACCACCGTGCCTGAAGTATTCTAACACCTTGAGAATTAAATATGCAGTGCAAGATCCCAGACCCGGACTCCTGAGAAATGAAAGGGTTAAAAGCGTTCATCGGGTGATGAATCAGAGTTGTTAGTTAACTTTCTAAAAGGCTGAAGAGTTTACTGGGTGAGTGTCACAATGGCTCACTCATTTTTTACTAATGGATCTACAATGGAATTCACCTCCCCTTTTGTCTCCTGCTGTCATGCCTTGGTTAGTTGCTCCCACCGTCCCTAACCACCCACTCTGTTTACTTGCCCCCCAGTTATAAAGTATAGAAATACTTTCAAAAGGCAGTGAGCATCACATTTTTCTGGACCAGTCTTTTTTCTTTGTCGACGAATGTTTGGGGCAAATCGTAGAACAGAAAGACTAAGGAATTAGGTCAATGTTGTTCAGTGGAGATCAATGCCAGAAACAGGACTTGGACAGCCAAGGTCTCAGCCAAGTGCTATCTCACTGAGCAACACTTTGTAGCAAGAAATCCCTGGGCTCTAAAAATAGCCTGAGGCTGTAGGGATGTTTTCCCCTCTCTCCAGTGCATTGATTCTAGGGTCACCTCACTCACATGCCTTGTAGCCCCTAGATAACAATTACATCTTTAGTTTCATCTGATTGAAGGAAATCAGAAGGATCCCTTCACAGCAAGGGGGAAGGAGGGACAGGGGAGGCAACTGCAAGGAATTTGAAGGGCTCACAGAATTTGCAAAAACATCAGAGAAATAAAATTACTGAGGCCCCAAGTTTAGACAGTACAAAGAAGATCCTAAAATAAGTGACACCACAGATACTTAGAGAAAAGAACTGGCGTAAATGGAGTGGCCTGGGTAAGCACCAGAAAGAGTTAGGATGGGAGGCGAAATCCTGGGACGTGCCAGGCACGGCTGGATGCTGAAGATGCCATCATGAAGGGGCAGGTATCAAGGATGTTGGTGCTGACATGAGCACTGTAGCCCCATCCAAGGTGGAGGAAACAAACTCATCCCTGGGACATGAGGCAGGACTGTTAACTCAGAGTGGTTGAGATGGTATCTTAAGAGACATGAGAGGTGCTGGAGGTGGAGAAGTGACATAGAGCCACGTGTTGTAGCAGTTGTTTTCATGAGAATGGCCCCTGTAGGCTCATAGAATGCTTGAACCCCAGATGGTGGCACTATCTGAGAAGGATTGGAAGGTGTGGAATTGTTGAAGGTGGACTTTGAGGTTTCAAAGGCCTACACCATCCCATTAGCTCTCCCTGCATTGTGCTTGTGGCTTAGGTGCGAGGGTTCTGCTACTACTCCAGTGCCATTCTTGTCTGCCTGCTGCCATGCTCCCACTGTGGTTGTCATGGACTCCACCCCTATACAACCAGAAGGCCCCATATTAAATCTTTTTTTTTTTTTTTGCAAGTTGCCTTGCTCACAGTGTTTTATCACAGCAATAGAAAACTAAGACAACAAGACGAATTTGTATATTTGTCATAGAACGGATTGGATCAGAGAGAAATGAGGCATTTGGAAGCCATACTTTAGATGGGCCAGGAAGATCCAGAAGCTAAAAATGAGGACCTGCATGTGGAAGTAGGTCATCAGGTGCTATCTGCTAGCGTGGACTTGGAACTGCCAAGGCCGACACACTTCCTCGGACTGGTGGAGGTTAGCGGAGGAGGTAATGTGTCCGGAATACTGATTAAATCGACTCCATCTAAGTGTTCTTTGTTTACTTTTTTTAAAAAAAAGTCAAAGAATGTTAATGGTGAGGATGAAGTAGCATTCGAATGTATTCAAAAAGTTCGCAGGAAAGGGCAACCTTTTGATTGTTTATTTACACTGAAATGGAACGGCGATGTTGGTCTGCTTAGTTCTTTGATTCGGTCAGATGACAGTTCATCCAGACAGACATCTGTGACCCCGAGGTTCTGGTGACCCCGAGGTTCTGGTTACTGTTCCCTTCTGTGTCATCATGGTAGCTCCTTACACTTCTCCTGCCGTGGACTCTTCCAAGCTGCAGGGAGATTGTTTGGGGTGGGCTCTCTCCTTGCGCTGTGGACTCTTCCAAGCTGCAGGGAGATTGTTTGGGGTGGGCTCTCTCCTTGCACTGTGAATGCCCTTTAGGCGGGGTCGCTGCCATTCCCGCCATTGCTGTTTAGAGTCCATCAGTGCCCAGTGACCTCTTGTTGAAGTCTGACTATCTGTCTAGCTGAACTGGGGGATTCATGCTTTATAAAAAGAACTTTGTTTTTAACTTGGCTTCATGTGCCTTCACACGAGGCTCCATTAATATTGATTTAGGCCTAACGGCTTTTGAAAGTCGTATATGGTGCAATTCATATCACTTATGGCTGTTTTCCCTCCTAGTAATATAAATCAAAATTTCCAGGTTAATGAGTAAAAGTTGTGGTAAATCCAAGGTTCAACTAGATGCCCTTTGCTATTTGTTAAATAAACTATGTCTCTAAAACAATGATAATGTATCCAAAAAGAAATTAAAACAGGTATCATTATGCTTTTTTTTTGGATTGTAAGTGTCATAGAAAAAAATCACCTTGTTGTGGGGTTTTAGTATGCTACCATTGGGAGTTTGGGGTTTTCTCATGGGTTTGGGTGTGCTGGCATATTTTAAAGCTAGACTGGGCTATATGACTTTAGTTCTAGGAACAAGGCTTCTCAGTAAAACATTTTCATTGCAAGGCTCAATAATAAAATCTAAGTTGTTAGTAAATAGAAATAAATTCAACTACTCTATGTCAGCCTTCACAGTGATGCAGGTATTACAATGGATAGCAACATTAAGTAAAATTAAGCAATATTATGTACTTTGCCAAATAAACTGAATTATGTAACTGGAATTGCTTTAAGATGTTCAAGAGGAGTCTTGCAACTGCTGTTAGGAAGCACTTCTTCTTGAAGGAAAAAAAAGAAAGATACATAGAGTATGGTGGTATATGCCTTTAAACCCAGCACTCAAGAGGCAGAGGCAGAGGCAGGGGGATTACTGTGAGTCTACACAGTAGGTTCCAGGCCAGCCAGGGATGTAGAGTGAGATCTAAAGACTCTATATAATAGAAAAAAAAAATCTATGTCTCTATCTATCATCTATGTTATTAACATGTATGCATACAAGTTTGTGTGTGTGTGTGTGTGTGTGTGTGTGTGTGTGTGTGTGTGTGTGT
>NW_026592909.1:7500-10686 GCF_907164565.1 Psammomys obesus | reverse complement strand
CTTCCTTCCTTCCTTCCTTCCTTCCTTCCTTCCTTCCTTCCTTCCTTCCTTCATTCTTTCCTTCTTTCTTTCCTTCATTCCAGCCTTCCTTCCTCTCTGTTTGTCTCTGTCTCTGTCTGTCTGTCTCTGTCTCTGTCTCTTTCTGTCTCTTTCTCTACAAAGTTTCTTATGTAGCCCTGGCTGGGCTGGAACTTACTCTATAAACCAGGCTGGTGTCTAACTCAGAGTTAGAGCTCCCTCTGCCCCGCAAGTGCTGGGATTTTAAAGGCGTGTACCACCATTGCCTGACATTGGGCACCTTTGCCGTGGTGACATTGGTTACATTTTATTGTGCTAATTCTATTAACATTTGAAACTCGACAGGTTTGTTCAGGGAACTGAACGTCATGTCCTTATGACAGTTGGAACATGTTTCTGTGTACAGCCCTGGGAAGACAAGGCCATTAGCAGAATGAGCTCTGGTAGTTCTGGGGCCCACTGACCACCTGCGGGACAGTGTGAAGATGACAGTAGATGCTCTGACTGAAATAGGGATGAGAATCTTAGTTCAAGCATGGAAGAGAGAGCATGCATTTTTATGTGTAGGTGTCTGCAGTGAGGGAGGGAGGGTTCTAAGTATTGCAGGTGACACTTGAGTAAATACTAAATTCCCTCAAATTACTCAAATGCTAGATATTTGCATAAATACTAGAAAGATTTGGGTGTCCTGCTTTATGACTCAACACCTTATTTCCAATGTTGTTTTTATTAGATTGCTCTCATTTTTTTTAAAAAAATTAATAAAGGTACCAAATCATTTCTGCTGTGCATATATGAGACATCTTGGGCACTGGAGTATACACTACAAACGGAAGGGAAGAACATGAAAGTTAACAGAGGTGTAATTTTCTTATAAACCAGTGCTTTAGCAATTTAAGCTTTTGATAATCGGTGATTGTGATCGATATTTCTGTGGTGAAAATGTAAATGTGCAAAACACATGGCTAGGTATTTTGGGGAAATTAGCCAAATAGGAATCAAGAGATCTCCAAACACAAGGAATTTTAATTTCCTCAAACAAATACAAAGGCAGCGACTTGGGAATCATTATCAGCTTGTTCCAATGAACACATAATTATTAAAAAAAAAAACCAAATTCCTTTCCAATACTCTTAATACTCTAGGAAAATTTGATATGGTTTTTGTAGATACAAGGGCATATAAACATTGAAATACAGCTCTTCCAACCACATAGGGCAATGTACTGTTCAATTCCTTCGTTTTATAGTTGAGCAGATAAGTCTCAAAAGGTTGAATGAGGTGAGCAAGGTCAGGGAGCAAGTTAGCAGGCTCTGCTGGTTCCAAGCAGACCTTCTATCAGTGAGAGACCTAGTTCTGCATGACTGGCTTTCTAGAAAGAATGACATGTTGATCTCGGCACCCTTTTACAGATGTGCTGAGAGAGTGTGTGGTTTTATTGGCCTTAAAACACTGTGGGTGAAAATAAAAACTCAAAAGAGCATAGCTACCTCCCACCCACTAGTTCACCCCTGCACAGGTATGGTCTCAGGGCTTTTGTAGAGCACACGTTGCTCTTTTTGTGTCTCCCTAAACAATCTATGTTGCATGGTGCTTTCTGAATTTCAAGTAAAATTGAAAAAAAAAAGGAGACATAAATTGGGTTACTATATTCACACACACACACACACACACACACATAAACGCACACACACACGCACACACACACGCACACACACACACATACACAGTAGCAGTAAAATGTCATTTGCCTATCTCTTTTTTCCTCTATTCTATTTTGGTCCAAAGCAATAGATGATTATCATTCAAGTGTTTTTGTTTGTTTGTTGTTTGTTTGTTTTATGGAATAAATGATTGGTCGAGGGTCTGGTGCTCACAGCTCCTGAATCATGACCTGATTAGATCAGCAACCCCACTATTCTGTTGCAGAGTTAAAGCAGCCCAAAGCTCTCTTGTTCTGATGGAGTTCTAAATCTCACAGTCATCCCTGCATACTTCCATTAAGCTATCTCCTTCTGCCAGCAAAGAGGAGAGTTGGTGGTCATAATGGTCTGCTTATTTTCCAAGCCCAGAAGAGTGAGACTATGAGTGTGTGTGAGAGAGAGAGTGGTTTCTAATTACTGTTGCCTCAAATTCTCTAGGGAAACGAGTCTATCAGCACAGAAAATTAAAGCATAATTTTGACTAAATTGTGTTGAAAAGGATAATGTTTCGTAATTTTTTTTTTTTTTGTCACTGCAGGCTGATAACCGTTTAACTCTTACTCAACCTAAACTACAATAGCATTTAAAGAAATTTTCTTAAAAATTGAAATCAGCATACAGTATGCTAAGGACTACCCCACATATGCATTTCCTGTGCTTTTGCATTGAATGCTCACTGTATCTATAAATTTATAGCAGTTGATGTGGATTTAATCATCTAAAGGTTTCGCCTCCCGAAATACCATCTTTTCTCTCATTTTCATGATCTTAAAATTATTAAAGTTGAACAAAACTTCTGAATTTCATTTGCTTTTATAAAGCTTATAATTTTACCATACATGCTAGCGAAAGATTAGCTTGAACTTATTTTCTTTAATGCAGTTTATATTTTAGAGCAGCTAGAATAGTAGCAAAATTAATCACAAAGTCCACATATTCCTTTACTCCATAAATATACAGCCTCCTTCACTGTCAGCCTCCGTCAGCGGAATTGAGACGTCTCTTAAACTGCTGGGTGAGTTGATTACTGTATCACCCAAAGCCCACAGTGTTTACCTGCGGGTTCAGTTTTTGCTGTTGCTGTGTTCTCTATGCTTTGGGAAATATGTATTGGCAAGTGCCCATTATTATGTTATCATTCAGAATCCTTTCACCTCCCTAAAATTTCCCCTGGGCTCCGCCTCTTCATGTCCCCTTTTGCCAGCCTCCGACAATGCCTGATCTTCCTACCGTCTCAGGAATAAATAAAAACTGTGCACTCTGTAGCATGTCCAGCATGGTTTCTGTGACTTGGCAATAACATTTTTGTTTTCTTCATTTCTCTTTATGGCGTAACGATTGATTTCTTCAAATGTGGACTACAGTTCCATTCTTCTAGATGTACCACAATTTACCCTTCCCTCTACTAGCGGACATCTTGTTTGGTCACGCGTTTTTCCAGTTACGTATGAAGCTGATAGAAGCA
>NW_026592909.1:0-5000 GCF_907164565.1 Psammomys obesus | reverse complement strand
CCCAAAGAGTTTTTATCTTGGCACGCAAGACCCTACCTGATCTGTATTTTCACTGCCTTTCAGTGCTTCTCTGCTGCCTTCCACATGTCTACGTCAGCAGCTCCGCTGCTTTGTCTTGTTTTGTTTTGTGGTACTAGAAATAGAACCCAGGTCACTCTGTCTGCTGGGCAACTAACTCTTCTCATACCCTTCTACACCTGCAGCCCCCACTATCCTTTCTGTTCTTTAAACATGCCAAACCCATTTTCTCCTCAGAGTCTTTGCACTTCTCTTCATTTGACTTGGATTTATTTTCCTCTAGATATCCAGGTCTTTTAGGTTAGTTCAAATGTCACTTCCTTGAAGAGACATTCTCCAACCACCATTTTTTTGTTCTTGTTCACACTCCATCCAACCAGCACTCTGTTACCTTCTCATGCCTTGTTGCCTTCACAAAACTTATTACTACCCGAAATTGCTCATATTATCTGTTTTGGAGTGAAAGCTAAAGAAAGCCAAGACCCCAAATATCTTCTACATTGCCAGATCACCACAATCTATAGTACTGCCTGACCCTAGCTGAACGAATTTTCTGTTTGTTTGTTTGTTTGTTTGTTTGTTTTTGAATAGGAATATTCCCTGCACTGTGGTTTGGGTTGTCCTTCGTTAATAATGTTCAAGGAGAAGACATTATTACATAGCAATTCCTTTGTTGTTTAAAAATGCTTAGTAGCTACATATATAGATGGATTTCCAGTTGAGTCTCTCTCATTGAGTTTCTTTATTTACTATTTCTATAACCTTTTATTTCCTGATTATAGAATATCAGCTTCACTAAGACACAGTCAATGTCTGTGTTTTGCTCTTGTTTTGTTTTATTGGTAGTATTCAGTGTGATTTGGTACCTATTAATATATTTAATTTTTTTTTTTGTCAAGTGCACAAAACAAAAGCAATACACTAAATAAATATCGAGCATATGTCATTGACAGGACAATTTTACAATGACTTATAGTTAAGTGGCCAGATAATTCCAGGAATTATAAAGAGCAGCTACAATCCGTATAACAGAAATGAATGGGGTTTAAAAGAATCCTGGTTTTGGTAAAAATAAACCCAAGTAATAATTCTAATGGGATATTTACGTATTCTTCCTCAGAGCCAGTGTGATATAGAGACTGAATCTGTGTCAAGTGTGCTGTGAACTTATACCTTTAGCTTGTAGATGGGGAAGCCCAGAGAGGCTGAATAACAGGGCCCTGGCCACACAGCTGATATGACTTTCACTGGTTCTCTAATTATCTATGCAGTAAGATACACCATGTGTAAAACACATTAGACACAGCCCTCACCTCTATGCTTCTTTTGTAGTTTTCATCAAATATATGTGATTATTCTTCCAGTTAGTCAAGCCGAGAACCAATAAGTCATTCTTTTTTCCTTCCTAACTCAGAGCCACGGCCCTCTTCTTGACCCCTTTTCACCACCATTGTTCAGAATGACGGCATTACCTTAAATGCAAAGCAGCACGTGTCACCTCTGTCCGCAGAATGCCACAGTGTGTTTTGCGTGCATCTAGCTAATGCAGAACCCAGGTCTATAGTTTTTCCTAAGGTCTCAGGTAGAGGCAATCCTGCCCCTCGCTTTTACTTCTAACATTACTCTGCAATGGCTCACTTCCTAGTTCCTGGCCCTGGCTCTGGCCCTGGCCCTGGCCCTGGCCCTGGCTCAGTGCCAGGCTCTTGGTCCTTTGTGTGTGTTCCCTGTTGGCTGCACTGCTCAGCCTTTTGTGTTGCTGAATGGCTCTGTCTTGTTTACCTCTGCTGAAATTCCCTACCATCTTAGAAGGGCTTCCCAGATGTCCTGCTCTCAGATTTTGTCATCATCTCATTGTGTATTACTTTCCGATCTATAGGATATGCTTCCCAGTGTGTTACCTGTCCCCTTGATTAGGAGCCTGACCCCTGAGAGCGGGAGCTCAGCCCTTTGCACATGGCTCTGTCTTCAGCTTGGGGACAGTGCCTGGCAACAGTGACAAACAGTAAGCGTTTGTGGAATGAATGAATCCGGCTGAGCGTGAGCTGAACACACACTATTCATGGCTCACGGAAGCCTACTATTCAATTTCTACAGGGGCCTTCCTCAAAAGTGTGTCAAACAGCAAGATGAACTAGCAGGGATATAAAATAGGGCATGTTGTAAAGGTTGGTGAGAGCTTGCATGAATTAAGGATCTAGCGAGTCACAGGCACTAAACATACTTTATACAGTGAATGACTGAGTCCTTAACGCCATAGCCATTCCAAAAGCCCCATTTCAGTTAATAGGCTTAAACTCTTAACTTGTAAGTACAGCTACCACCAAGAAGGATGGCTCAGCAGTTGCCGCCATCTCCTGTTGCATACCCACTGCATAACAAATATTGATTTGCAATACATGTGAAGAGCGGTTAAGTGGATAAAGGAGGACGCAGACAAAATAGATGAGGAAACTAAATTTCAACAGCAACAGGAGAGAAGCAGGAACACTAGTGGATGTAAATCGAGAAACACCTGCTAACGAAGCCTAAAGCATGGAAGTCACAGTGGAGGTCTGACATCAGACAAAGCAAGTGTCTCTGTTACCAGGAACTAGGTTAGGGGTTTGAGAACACTGGTTTCAAGAGAGAAAGGCTGAAAAGATTGGAAAACACCTAGAGGAACTAAACTAAAGATCTGAATTAGGCTAGTCTTCATAACCCCTAAAACACATCAGACTACAGAAAACTGCTTTACATATCATGAAAACATTTCTGCAGCCAAATGAATCAGTTAAAATGATTTTTTTTTTTTTAATTTTATGCTTTGGTAAAACAGCCACCCAAAAACCAAATAGGTAAATAAAGTGTGTTATATCAAAGTAGAGTTCTCTTAGCTCTGTAAGTAATTTGAAAAGACGACGTAGGGAGAGTAAGAGAGCTGTGAGAAGGAGGAAGACCATGAGAACAAGAAAGGAAACAGAGAGAGAGAATGTATGAGTTTCTAGGAAATAGATGACATTAGACAATACATTCTTTAGAACCATTGTGTGGGGCTTAAGTGCGTCCAGTGAAGTTTCACAATTACCTTAAAAGACTCCATAATCAACAGTGTGTTTTTCATCACTTAAAAGCATCTTGTTGCATGGAAACTATAGTGTCTTGTAGCTGAAAAAGACTTTCTAATCTAAGTCTTCCTCGTAAAACACATTACACTATCAAGGGGAAAATTTGTGAATTTCCATACATAGAATATTTTTTATGTTCTCACCATGTTAAGAAGGCACATCAAGCATGGCACACTTGGAAATTATTTTTAATCATTCATTTTCAATCTTCTATACTCATTCCACATCTAGGTGTTAAGTGAAAATAGTAGTTAATTCTGCAAGTGAGGAAGTGAGGAAAACAAAGGAAAAACAATGCTTGAAAACCTGAAGGAACAGCCTCAGTTATCTGAGACCTTTGGAGCCTAAAATATTCAGACCCTCAGAATGACTGCCTGGCATTTTGTTTAGTGAGAAGCCTAAGCAACCACAATAAATTCACAAATGCAGACAAACCACAGTTAAATTTCATTTCACGCTCTGTAAGCAAACATTATCAGGCGCTAAGCACTGTCCTGCACTGCCCTTTCAGCTCACACTCTTGTTGGCAGTAGAGGGCAGACCCTGAAATGCTTCACAGATAGATGAGTTAGCTTAGTCCATCCACCCTAGCCTATAAACCAGAAAATTTGCTTTACTTTACTCTTTAGGTATCTACTCTGAATTATTGAATAAATAACCGAAACAGTCAGCGATTGGATGGGATCAGATTTAGATATTCAATTAGGACTTATTCAGGGAAAGACTTTTGGAAATATAAGGTTTTTTTTTTGTTTTGTTTTGTTTTTTGTCTTTTTGTTGTTTGGTTTTACTCTCTGTTGGTTTGTCACAGTGCTGAATGAGGCATTGTATGAATAGGGTTCCCAGCGTGTTAGAGACAGTCATCCAGAGTGCAACCATACTCAAATTAGGTAAAAATGCTTACAAACTGGAAATTTGTTCTGCATTCAGCACAGTTTTCAACTCTACATATGATAAATATGCTTGTAAGAGAAAGAAGAGAAAAACCTGTTTATAATTATTTCAGTTCATGAGTCTAACCTGGTTATATAGGCACAGAGTTGTGTGTGTGTGTGTGTGTGTGTGTGTGTGTGTGTGTGTGTGTAGTGCAGCTTTAATATAAAGACCACACAAACATTTATTCTGATGTCCCCTTTGCTATGATATTATTTCCTATTTGAGGTATAGAATAGCTTTTGATCACATTTGAAGTTAAAAATCATACTACAAGTGACAGCAAAGATCCAAGCAACTTCATCTTCTGTTGTAGCCAGGCCCTTAAATGCACTTATTCAATATTATTAAAGATATTTAAATAGAATATTATCAAGATGTTTTATGTTTAAATTATGTATGCATGAGACACATAATGTATGGATTTCATTTAGCAAAGAGGGTGTGATAAATCATTTCTACTATAAAGCTTGTTACAGTGGTGAGTATGCCATCTGTCCTGAGACTGAAGCATTCCCCACACCGACTCGCCCACCCTCAGTGTGACGCTGTGTCCTGAGGTCACAGGAAGGCTACCACAGTTCTTGACCTCACATGCAGACACCACAGTGTCTAAAGGGGCTAGGTTACTTAGTGTGTTGAATATTTATGATAGACTGCATGCTCCATGCCTGCTTCTCAGACGAGACTGTACCCATCATTTAATGTAAATATGCAAAGAAGGGCATCCTTTAATTAGCACTCTAGGAGATTCCGTAGGTTAAAGACTTAATCATGATAGTTGGCCTACTCTTTTAATAAAAGCGGATGGAGGACCTAATTCAAACGCATACAGAAACCATACAAGTGCTTTCTAGGCAGTTGCCTACCTCCCAGGAGGGAAAGAATGAGTGCTTCAGTGTGTGTGTGTGTGTGTGTGTGTGTGTGTGTGTGTGTGTGTGTGTG
>NW_026592908.1:0-9238 GCF_907164565.1 Psammomys obesus | reverse complement strand
TGTGTGTGTGTGTGTGTGTGTGTGTGTGTGTGTGTGTGTGTGTGTGTTTAAAACTAAGATTCATGAGCAGGAAAAAAAAGTGCCCTTATATTTTCTTTCTAAATTTAGTGGAATCGGTTTGAGGGAAAGCGGTGGTGGTGCATGTGTGTGGAGGCAGCAAGGGAGTTCTTCTAATGATATTTCTACTTCAGGAGCTGTGGCCCATTTTAAAAGATGTATAGAAGTCCATGCTAATGTAATTGCCACTATGTCACTGCCTGAAAGGTCCCATTAACTAGTAGCAGACTCATATAATAGGACTGTAGATAAAAGCACAGGAAATGTGGGAGCCAGAGAAGGCCTGGGGAGGCAGGCACCCTCTGTGGTGGGAGAAGGTCATGGGTTTTCTCCACCTGGATTCCCACGAAGCACTCAGAAATGACGAGTTATGGGCATCATTGCTAAGTGCAGGGTTGTGTTATTCTTACACTTGACGCTTCACATAGGTCTTGAGACACTACAGGATGGTGAAATAATCATGCCATATTTGATCTTCTGTTAGGACCTTAACTCCTGTTCAAAAAATCTGAATCAGAAGGCCCTGTGTTCATGATTTTGGGCCTATCCACGACTGTCATTCAAATCAAGTATTACCGGAAACTGTGAGGTGTCTTTCCTCTTTTCTGGAGGTGCTTGACTGAGGAAGCTAATTTCAGGATGGACCTGGACACAGCTTGATGATGAAAACCACCTGATATTTTCTAAGTCTGCAAATAATTTGGTGATAGTAAACAGAGCTTGAGAAGTTCCCTAGGCGATTCTCAGAAGTACCTGGTAGCTAGCATACATATTTTCTCTCTCTCTCTCTCTCTCTCTCTCTCTCTCACACACACACACACATTATCCTGACTGCAGTTTCTCCTCCCCATCCCTCCCCTCTGCCTCTGCCCCCATCCATTCTTCTGTTTCTCTTCGGAACAGGGCAGGCCTCCCATGGATATCAATCAACCAGCCAGGGCACATCAAGTTGCAGTAAGAGGTAGGCACTTCCTCTCCTATTAAGGCTACATGAGGCAACCTATTAGGGGGAAAGGTTCCTAAAGGCAGGTAACAGATTCAGAGACAGTCCCTGCTCCCACTGTTCCCACCCAAAGACCAAGCTGTACAACTACAACATATGTACAAAGGGCCTAGACAGTCCCGGGCAGGCTCCCTGGTTGTTGGTTCAGCACTCTTTTATATTCTAAACTTTCTCTGAGTATGAGTCTGACTAGAACAGGATTCATGGAGACCGAGGAAAGCCTCACTTCTGGTTTCTGAAAGCTCCATGGCTCAGGGGTTCTCTTTACTCTAGCAGCCTGACATGAACAGCACAGGGCTCACTGACCCCATGGATAAGGACCACTGCTTTGTGTGTGGTACACGAGGATCCAAAGCTTCAAGAGCTTCGGTAACTTGAACGTGACACGAGTTTAGATTTCAAAACATGCCCTTCCTAATGGCCTTGTGTACCCCCTTGTGTCAAATCTTAAAAGCATCTCAGAGACACAGTGAATTGGTCAGATCACAGCTATGTGACCACATCAAAGTCATTTCCTCTCTGTCTCTGTTTCTTCTCCCCAGCCTCCCGATCTCTCTGTCTGTCTGTCTGTCTCTGTTTTAAAACTGCAAATGGAAGGCAGAAATCCTGCTTTCAAATGTTGCTGTTGGGGCCACATAAAAACAGATATTCATTAGGTCTTCTAATTTTGAACCGTATCCGGGAAACCTGATAGGGTCAACGTGTGGCATTTTGAGACTTAGAGGGACAGTGTCAGCTCATTCTTCCTCCTGTCATTCTTGAAAGAAATTGCTAGTGTAAGGTATCTCAAAGTCCTTGAAAATGTCGATACATTAACATAATGCTAATGTGAAGGAATCAGCAGGAACTGATCAACTTTGTTGGGAAAGCCAGGAAGTCTGACCTTGTGGAGGTAAAACAGCAGCTTACTCTGCATGTCTGGTCCTGCCCATGTGGCTGGCTCCCAGTCACTTGGTGGCAAAGAGACTCAGAGATATTCGCCGTGGAGGGAGAATTGTACACGTTTCTGAGGCCTCTGAGGGTCCCTGGGTTGGGAGTGGCTTACAGATGGGAAAGCACAGTCTGTTCTGTTCATCCCACTGAGTGACAATGAGATCACAATTTTGAGAAATATTTATTTGAAGCATGCCTTAATGAAATACTGGCCAGGTCCATTTTGGCGTTCCCGGAAAATGGCCACAAGTTACGTGGGCTGGTGCTTACATAGGCTATGTACTGCCAGCTTTGTTCAGCTGGGGGTAGCCACAGCCATTGCAGTTAGGTCAACCAAACATCTTTAGGGAAACGGAAACATGTGGCTTGTTATCTTACCTGGACAAAGGCCTCCAGCATCTCAGGAGTCTCTGTCCTTGCACAAGCGGCTACAGGTCAGGGTCACTGTTTGTTGTTTTATGGACTCTTAGGCACAGTAATTAAAACTTTAAAGATGTAACTTTTGACTCTCACTGTTCACTACCACCCTCTTCACACAAAGGAAACTGCCTTGATTTCTTAGAGTCTGTAAAGAGAATTCTGTTTTTAAATGAACTTGAGAAATCACATCTCAGAGCATGCGCTTCGGTTGGTTTGTTTAGACCATGAGCAAAGTCATTGAAATGGCCTTGTATAAGGAGTACCAGCAACCAGGGACTGTGACAGAAGAGGGGAAAGGACACACAGTGGAGTAGGTAAAGAGGGGGCTAGCTCTGGACTCTGGAGTGCAGCTCACAAATTTGTCATTTCGTGACTGTGCTGTTTTAGAACACTATTAAGTTCTCTGTGTGCTTCCTTCATAAAACAAAAGTGATTATTTCAGGTTTATACTGCTGTTGGAACACATTACCACAAGATTGGATGCTTGAAGGAAGAAATATGAATTGTCCTGCAGTTCTAGTGGTCAGTGTGAAATAGATTTTATCATGCAAAACCAGACATGACCCTGCTCCCCTGTAGCTCCTGGGGATACCTTGACCTTCCCAGCTGTCATCAGCATCCCTGGTTGGGAGGCACCTCCTCCATCATCGGTCCATGGAGGACACTCTCAGGTCTTGACCCTGATCACATCATCTGACCTCAACCTCACCTCACCTCCCTCACCATTCTCTTCATGCTATAAGCCTTTGAGGGTGCCCATCTGGATAATCCATGACAATCTCCCTGATTTCAAGGTCTTGGTGCAAGTACGTCTCCTTTCTGCATGTAGAGCATTCACAGGCATCACATCAGGGCATCTTTGTAGGTTGCTACTAGCAGAGGCTAAATGTTAACAAATGTAACATGATTAAAATGAGACCTGACATATGATGCTCTACTATAACTGTATCTAACTGTAATTCTAGTACAGTTTGATTTTGGCAATAAGACATCTTTACTCCAGCCTGTGACGCGTGTGCAGATAGCTCCCACACAATGGGAAATGGGGCCCTGTGCCTCCGAACTAACAACAGCCCCTCCGAGGTCCACTTTAGGCATCTTTCAGGTAAATAAACTGTACCCCACAGTGTAGTAATGAAGGTTGGGAAGGTATAGCAGGCGGCATGTGGGAATGACATTCTTTTCCTCACAAGCTCTGTTAATGGGGACAGAATTCTGCAGAACTTCAGGGGCCTCGTGCTTTCAGGTGCCCTGCCCTGAACATCAATTGTAGTGTTATCTGTGTTCTTCCTGTTAGAGTGGCAGGGTCACATGGTCTAGAGGTATGATGCTTGATGAACTCTTTATCTTCAAGTAATAGAGAAGTACCAATTATTTCCTTGCAGTTTAAATCAAGGTGTTCACTCAGCCGTGTCCTCTGAGGGACCATCTGGGAGAATCTGTTCCTGGATCTCCTTCAGGCAGCTCCCTTTGGTAGCTGGTGGCATCCTTGACTGTGGCCAGTCTGCCTTCAGGTACACACCTCCTCGTTTTCCTCCGTCTCATGAGCATTCAGGCCTAAGCTGCAGAACCCAGGGTTTGTGCTTCCTCTCAAGGTCCTTAGTTTTACCAGACCTTAACCATAGAAGATAATATTCATCCTTTCCCCAGATAAAGTCCCCTGGTTCTGAAGACTCAGAAGTGAATGTGTCTTGCCCTGGGGGTAGGGGTTGGGGCAGGCTTGTCAGAAATATGGGAGAAATGTGTGAGGCATTTCTGAGACAAACTGTTCTAATAATAGCCAAATGTCAGAGCATGTTTGATATACTCTGAATGCTTCTCTGAACACATAATAATGAGACATTGTAGGAGCAACCCCAAACAAAAATAACAATGGTGGCCATCTCTTCATGGTCCCTTCATGGGCTGGATCTTCAGTGTCCCACACAGCAGCTTTGGTTCACCGTTCATTTGCCTCCATGATGTTCTCCTCCTCACAGGCCCAAAGCCACGGGGCCAAGTGGTGACAGACTGAACCATGAGGGTAAAATGAGTCTTTCCACTTAAGTTGATCGTCTCAAGTGTTTTGTCATCATGATGGAAAGCTGACTAATACAGGTTTCTATCTAGCAACGTAAATATAAAACATACTTAAAACAATGGAAACCTGTAAGTAAGAGACAGAATAACAGGGAGAAGGGGTGCTGAGGCAGAGGGATGATCATGGCAGACTGCCTCTTGGGACTTCTTCATCAAGGCACAGAGCTGCACATTGGTGATTGACACGGTATTAATATCTAACAGGAGACATAAAATTTATTGCCTATAAAGAAGGACAGGCTAAAAGTAGTCGAAGAAGGCAAGTTTCATGTGTGTGTGTGTGTGTGTATGTGTGTGTGCGCATGTGTTTATGTGTGTTTATGCATGTGTGTTTACTCGCATATATGTGTATGTGCATGAGTGCATGCATGGGTGTATATGTGTGTGTGTGTATGTGTGAGTGCTGGAGAGCCACACAAGGGTCTTTTACATGCTAGGCAAACCTTCTACCACTGAGACACACTTGGACCATTTTGGTATTTTTTTAACTTTGTGACAGAATCTCACTAAGGTCCTGATTTGGACTGGAGCTCACTGGTCGCCCAGGCTGCCCACGTTCCTTCCGCTTTACCTCACGAGAAGCTGTGACTACAGCTTTGCCTACTGGCTCAGGCTGACTCTTTAATTTCTAGTTATGAAAAAGTGAGATAGCTATGGTCGTGTTTTGAAAGTGTAATGTGTTCGCATTGACCATTCAGTTTAACCCCTGCTTATCAGTTAGCTAGAAAATGAGTGAGTGATGTACTCCTCAATTTTGCAGGGGGAGTCCACGTCAAGAATGCAAGCATCACACCTATCTCTTGGGTTTTGTAAGCACAGCCTTGGGCAATCCTCCTAAGCCTTGTTCTATCACATCAGCATTACCCCTGCTAGCCTGTCATATCGTCTCCAATCCACACAACTAGTTATATAATGTACGAAAGCACATAGAAAAGGTGCTGCTTGTGAAGTTTATACTAAACTGAGTTCGTTGACTCACTGCAAAGCAGGTAGAATATGTTATCCTGGGGACTATCGGGAACAGAGGTCCCAGATTCAAGTCAAGTGCAAGATATGATAGTAATGCCTTTGACTTGTGGCAGAGGCTGGAGTGTTTCTCATTGAAAACCCTGGGGTGAGAAAATGCCACGTTTTCTTCTCAGAAGCTTCCAATGTACTCACCAAGCCCTGAGGACACTTGACCTTGACCCTGCCCTGATTCTATACTGGCTGAATAACGAGGACATGTTTATATCAAAGGGTTTTGTCTGTAATCCTTAGCAAATGCATGCCTTATTTTTACAATAATTATATATATACACATACATACACACGTACCAAAGGAATCTATGTTCATTACTGAGGATTAAACAAGGAAAGTGTAGATATTTTTTTAGGCTTTTCACCTACATAGGGTCATTCTTCCTTTTCACTAAGAGTAGCCTGCTAGAAATTAAAATTGTGAAGTGTTGCAGGCAGCTAGTGGGGTGCTTGGTGGGCACCCTGCCTTCTAGGGCCCTTTTCTCCCTGTGTGAACAGGACCAGGGCCTTCCTTCCAGCCAGCAGGAGGAGTCCGTGTGATTGTGTGACCATGTGGTTGTTTTAATTAAGCTGTAGCACCTGTGTTCATGAGGCCTCTTCTATTTATGCCTCTTTTTTGTCTTGCTGGCTTTGAGGCCTGAGTTCGCGTACAAAACAAAAAAGCAGTCTCCAGTGGATGACCGGAACAGAACCGAAGCTCCAGGGTCCTTCTTCTACAAGCTAGGTTCTGCTTGAATCCTGAGTAAACCTGGCAATGGACCCTTCCCCAGCAGAGTTGCCCATGAGAACTCTGCCTTTTAACTTGCCTTGTGAGAGTGTGAGCAGAAAACCCTACAGCCCTCACCAATCCTCCAGCCCCACAGGGACTGGAAGATAAGAACTGCATGTTCTTATGTTTCTAAGTTTGAATAATACTGTTAAATAACAACAGATGCTAATACAAGGACTTTTATTTTCCCTCCATGGCTTGTCTTAAGGGAGAAAGATTTAAAAAAAAAAAAATCTAGGCCGTAGGTATTAAACAAACTGCTAATCATTTTGTGACTTCACACACACACACACACACACACGTATGATGGATATTATTTACATATTAATTTCTTCTACACTGTCTTTGATGCATTTAAAATAACAACCACGGGGCTATTGAGATGGCTCAGCAGGTAAAAGAGTTTTCTACAGAAGCCCGATGAATTGACCTCAGTCTCAGGAAGCCATGTGATGGTGGGAGGAAAGAACACACTTCATAAAGTTGACCTCTGACCTCTGCACACACCCACAGGCATGTGCATCTCACATACCTCTTTCTCTCTCTCTTTCTCTCTCTCTCACACACAAATAAAATGAAATAAAATTTAAAAGCCAACACAAAAGGCAAGTATAATAGTCATGTTATAAAAATTCTTCAATAAATTAGTTACAAAAAAGTTCTTAGACTGTGAGAACAGTCCACCAATTACTTAGGCATTCTATTTAAGTTTAAACTTTCTTTTACTTGTTATTTATGTGTTGCATGTGAGAGTCGGAGAACAGCTTTGTGGAGTCAGTTCTCTCCTTCCAGGGCCCTTTATGTGGATTCCAGGGCTTGAACTCGGGCCACGAGGCTTATATGCTAAGTGCCCTTTCATGCTGAACCACCTTGCTGCCCTGAACTGGCTGTTTTAGAAAACAAACCCTTATAGAAATGAGTCACCTGAGTTTTACCTTTACTGCTGTCTGTCAGTCTTGTTCAGTCAGTCTCCTATGTGGGGGAAAAAATGTGTAGATCCGTGCTGTTTCTTATTCCACTCTTTGGCAAGGAAGGATAGTTTAAAATGAAAATTTTGCAAAACTTGCAGACTTTCATGAGATCGATGAAGAGATGTGGGCAAACTGCTCGACACTAAAGATAGATTCAGGCTAGTTAGACATTGTGGGTGAAAATCAAAGAAGAATAGCGATGATACCGCCTCATCAAAAGAATAAGATTTCAGCACCCAGTGATTAAAACAGGCCTTGGGAGAATCAAGAAAGTTCTTGGAAACTGTCACACACACACACACACACACACACACACACACACACACACACAAATTGACTTGTTTTACATTGGGTTACTCAAGTCAAGTATGAACAAAGGAGGTTAAATTTTGCATGTCTTCTATATGCATTTTCAATAATTAAAAGTGATATCTGTAGAAGTATCATTTATGCTCCTGTTTTAAATGTTGTCTTAGAGGCTTACTGCCTCCGTCTGCTAACCTAGGTCTAGTCCTGGAAGCTTCTAGCCTCTGTACAATCTAACCTTGGCCTAGAATGTTTTCCAGCTCTGAGACTGCTGAATAAGCTCACTCTTTCTAGCTCTTTCTGAACAGTGGATGGCTGGTTCAACTCAGCTGTTCTGGCTCAAACTCCTCCAAGCCAACTGATTCAACTGGCTTCTCTCAGTTTCTTATTGAATTGTTTTGCATGGTCTTAAACTAACCCTAGCAATCTGTTTAATCTTCTGGCTCCTACTCATTATTTGGTTCATTCTGTCTTTACCTATGCCTAGATTGTTCTCTCTTCAACCTGTCTCTGTAAAACTCTCCCAGTAAAAACTGCCTCTGAATTTCATGAACTGAACTGCCGCGAACTCAACTCTATTACCCTTCCTCTCAATTCACTGACTCAACTGAACTGACTGAACAGAACTGCCTAGAACTCAGAGATCTGCACACTTCTGTCTTCTGAGTGCTGAGATTAAAGGTGTGTAGCTCTTTACCTGGACCTAAGCTTTTCTTTACCCAAAACTTGCTCTATTCCAGGCTGGCCTTCACCTCAGAGATCCACTTGCCTCTCTCTCCTGGGATTAAAGGCATGTCTGTATTCCAGCTGGATCACACAGGTCTTTGGATGTGATCTCTTGCCAGAACAACCATGTTTGGAATTAAAATTCCTCTACAGGTATCCCTTCTTATAATGATAAAAGTCAATACTTCATTCTTTTTTTCATTGTTCATTTTTCTAGACTTCCTGTCTGCTTCTGTGATTCACTATGACCAGTAGCTTCTGCTGTAAGATCGGTCTGTGCTTCCCGCAGAGACCAAGCATAGTGATTTAGGTTCAAACAGTGGGGGCTCATCACTGGCCTGGTGCTTCTTAGGCAGAATGATTCTACGTGGTAGAGAGGGAGCTATGCGGGCCTCCTGACCTGTGTGGCCACTTATTTGCAAAGCTCAAGCCCCCAGAAATCCTCTGACCTGTGTTCTAATCACAAAAGGCTCAGAAAAGCCTTGTGCTGTGCAATGACTGCCGCACCTTTCAAGCAGTGGCTGATCGTATGCAGCGGCCCTAACATAGCAGCCTTACCTGGGTCCATGCTGGAGTAGCATCTGCACTGTTTATCTTCGCATTGGCTTCCCTCTTCAGTCAGGCATACCTTTTAGTTATCTCCAGACAATCTGAAACTTCTCAGGGGCTATGTCATGTTCCTGTCGGGGCATATAGTGGTGGTGGGTCATTGCTAGTATGTCTGAATTTCTTGGTTGGAATTAAAATGACTTATTCTAAATCTCTTAGGTTTCAGAACCATTTCCTTATTCCTCCCCTGCCTTTTCCCCTTTCTTTCCTTTCCTTTCCTTTCCTTTCCTTTCCTTTCCTTTCCTTTCCTTTCCTTTCCTTTCTTTTCTTTGTCTTTCTTTTCTTTCCTTTCCTTTGTCTTCCTTCCTTCCTTCCTTCCTTCCTTCCTTCCTTCCTTCCTTCCTT
>NW_026592907.1:0-7071 GCF_907164565.1 Psammomys obesus | reverse complement strand
TGTGTGTGTGTGTGTGTGTGTGTGTGTGTGTGTGTGTGTGTGTGTGTAAGACATAAGGTAAGACATAAGGTTTCCTGTAATCTCTCTTGTTACAGATTGTAGAAATAAATAGAAGAATCAAGAAACTCTGCCTGGTGAATAGTTATGGGATAGACCATTCAGGGTTTTCCAGAGCATGTTTAGATAACTTTTTATCCTAGTGTTAAGGAAATAAGTCCCTAATGGGTTTCAAGTTTCGGCTGGGGAGTTAGAGGCAGAAGAGAGTGGCTGCTGGTAGGTATTTGGGAGGCAAATGACATCGACAGCCAAGTTGGAGTATGGAACATAGTTTTAAGATACTGTTAGGGCCTAAGTTTGTGGCCTTGGATAGGGGCTGCCCAGATCCCATTGGGGTAGCTGATGACAGCCACACAGCCATCCTCCCTATTGGGCTTGCACAGTGGACCACTAGCTACCTGCCCAGTTATAGCAAGAACATACCACAAAGTCCTAAGATCCCATGCGGTTATTCAAAGTAGCCAGTCCTAAGCCCCCTTCATTCCATTCTGTGGAAAGCAGTCATGATTCCTGGCTCATGGCTCTTGGCTCTTGGCTACTAGGTTCTTCTCTTTACCACCTTATGATGGACTCTGATAATTCTCCAAATGGTCCTTTCTCATGTGAAACAGAGTCCCTTTCTTGATTACCATGAGTAGGAAAAACTAAGATTAAAAAAAAATATAGTTTTCTTGAGCTAAAACTGGTATATGAAAAGTACCTGTTTAATGTATACAAGTGAATGAATTCAGATATGTACATATGCTTGGGATGCCAGCGTCATAGCCAAGGTAAATAACATACTCATTGCCTCTAATACAAGTTGATTTTCCAGTGTGGTCACCTTCTGATCTGCTGGCCATATCATATCTAAATGAGTTAACCACCAGAGAGAGGTTGTTTCTGAAGGCCCTTCACGGGGAACACTTCTTGCAGGGGGACAGGTGAAGTTTTCACTCCAGGTTAGAGTGGTAGTGAGCCTTTGCTTGGCATCCTTTGGCAATGGATGCTGCACATTTTCTTGGTGAAGAGAAGCTGACAGGCAACGAGGTAGAGGGATGGGAGTAAGAGCAGGAGAGGGTTTTAGTCATGAGTCTGCATACCAAGCCTGTCATCCTAACTGCTAGGGGTTACCAAGTGCCCGGAGCCCACTGGGATCTTGATTAACACCGTTTCCTGTAATCTCTCTTGTTACAGATTGTAGTCAGTTAGAGTAGATTCTCCTGCAGGACAGAGTCTCCACTGCCTACTTATTGTCCTCAGCCAGAACAGAGTGTTTTAATGTTTGAGGCTCCAAAGAAGATTAACCAAACATTATTATGTTGATTTTATTTCAGCAGCCTAGAGATTTATCATGAGTAGACTATGTGCTCAAATTACAGGATCTAGTCCATGGAAATTTGAATTTTGGGGAGAATGACTAAACTTATAGAATGGTTTCAAAGAAAAAAAAGCAGAACCCCAAAATTAATGCCAGAAAGTATGTATGGTGATAACAATCTTTGTATTTCTTTCTTTCATTATTTTTGCCATCTCAACTATCTTAAAATGTATGGCTCAGCTCTCAGCAGTGTTCTGCCATTCTACACCTAATTTGTTCATCTCTTTTCCTTTTGTATCGTAGAAGCTAAGCCCCCATTAAACAACCTGCAGTGCTGTCTCCCTTTGAGGCGCCCCCGATTTCTCTACGAGATTGCCTGCTTGGAACCTCTCCTGTAAATGGCCTCACGTGGCATTCATCTTCTGAACCAGCATGGTGCATTTCGTGGCAGAACTCTTTTATTTCACTCTTATATCAGTGGTGTGTGCTCATCGACTCTAGAACATACACTTCCAACATGGCCTAGCGGAGAGACAAGACAAGAAGGGAGGCAAAGGAGAGGAACATCAGTGAGTTAGTTCTCTGGATGGTAGCAACCGCTACCCTCACCATCACACAGGAAGCTTCCTGGGTGAGCTGGCTGTTAAATCTTCACTTTTCCTTCCTCCTGTATCCCATCCCTCCCGGAGGATTTCTTTAATATTCCCAAGGAGGATTCTGTTCTTCCACAGTTTTACAACTATAAATACAGATACACAGTAAAATCTGAGTTTCAGATAGCTAAGAATTTTTAATGGAAGTAAATCTCATACAGTGTTTGGGAGTTACCGATATTAAATGAATAACTCTTGCATGAAGTTCTAATTGTAATCAGTGTCCTGTATTTCACTTGGAAGCTTTTTTTAATTTTTTAGAAATGTCTTCTGTATGTCATCCTTGTCTTTTCTTTTGTTTTTTTAAAAAAAAAAAACCTATGACTGGATGAGTAATTTAAAAAAAAATGTGTGGGGTAGAAGTGTGTGTTTGTGGGTCCTCACGTTCTCGGTACCCAATGCTCCTACCTTTCCTGCTTCTACCCCTCCCCCTGGGTCTAATTCAAAGCTCAGGGCTCTTGTTCCAGCCAGGCTGCTACTTGGTACCAGCTCAGTAGGTTTCACTCTAAACTGATTTCTCAGCAGTCTGAAGAATCTTAGGCATTTCAGACTTAATACTATGCCCTGGTGTGAGATGAATTCATTTTACAAGGTGAATAACAATAACATTACTGGCAAGAAAAATGTCAACCAATCAGCTAGGAAAATTTTTACTTAAGCCTCATTAACAGTGCAGCCCTCCTCGCCATTGCTGAGGATGGCACCTTTCCTGTTCTTGTCCAGGACAAAAAATGTTCTTCCGTAAAAACCACCTCTCACATTAGTTCTTAGTCATTCCTCCACAGATTAACCTTAGAAAGCTGCTGCGTTTTCACAATCTCATTAGTAAATGCCACCACCCCGAATATGAAGCTGACTATTGTTCCCTAATAAGAATAACCTTCATTCCTTTCTGTTTGAAATAATGACTTTGGAGATTAAGAGTCCTTCATGTTTGCTTCAGTGGGCAACCAGTATCAGCAGCTCATTACTATTGTCATTGCTGCTGTTATAATTTTAAATTTCCAGATAGTAAAGATTGTCATTTAATTAGAGTTCAAGGGGCCTCTTTATGCTCTGTGCTGGGGTTGCTGCAACCTGAGCTATTTATGGGCTTGAATGGGAAACAGCACGCGAGACTGTACAAATGTCTAAATTAAAGTAATTTGCCATTTTAGTCATAACTGAAGTTGTGTGGCTTTTTCAGCCCTTGTGGATTACATTTGTCACCTGCCATAGCTACTGGACAATCCTGGCCACACAGAAATGGTTTATAACACAGAAAGAAGACAGGGGATTGGAACAGAAGTACCAGGAACGGGAATCCACCTGACCCTCTGTTAATGTGAAACACTTGGCAGACGGAGTACTTATATTGAATGAATGCAAGCTGGAAACTGAACTCCATCCCCTTTCCTTGCCATATGACCAGATCTGCATTCTCATCCGAAAACTGCTTCTGTGGATGGTTGTCTTTGTTCTTTCAAGATGCCATCCTGTTCCTTTTCCCTCAGAAGCTCCTTTTCTTCTGGGGTTACTACCTCCCTTCGTTCTTCCCCCTACCGGATAGTTGCTGAACTGAGCAGTCAATTGAGTTGAACTCTTCAGGGGTTTCTCGCATGTTCATCTTCATTTCATACCTATATTCATTCATAGACTGAGGCGTTATTGTGCACATGCAGTGGTATATTGGAAATCAATTCACAGATGAGTATTACATGCAATTAAGTTGAAGAATCACGCCCTTTGAAAACCCTCATCTCACAGAATTGAGCCTGTGACAGGCTGACCCTGTACCCAAGCAAAACAGGGCCTGCACACTGCTTCCAGCCTCGCCTTTGACAGGTCCGCTTGGGCCACTGATAGGAAGTTTGGCCTGATACACGATCCCAAATGTCCATTACTTATGAACAGTAAATGGGCTGATTCTCTCATTTCAGCAAAAGGAAGTTCTACTTTTTTTCCCTCTCTCTCTCTCTAAGTTTCTTTTTGTAATGTTACCTTGGATACGAGTCAGTTGGGGATTAAATCGAAATTAGTATCATTTCCTTTCATAGTGACAGTCGTATTACAGTAATTCTCATTGCGGCAACAAGCACTTACTGCCTCTTTGCTGTGTGCCGTAAACCGTTGAGATCTGCGGTAGAGCTCTCAGTGATTTTGACTGAGGTAGCTGATTGCATCTGTCTCCACCGGCCTGCCCTTTGAAATGGCTGGTTCTCCGTTAAGTTTAAAATTGGCTTTATACATATGGGATGGCCCTTATCTCTGAACCCAGTATTTTCCTCTGGCAGTTTTGTGATCCTTAAGGTTCATTGGTCATCCTGTTTTTTTCGGCAGGCTTGTCTTCTGTTAAACTATTAAATTTTCTCACTTGCCCAGTCATCACTGTTACCACCCAGAAATCACCTATCTCCCTCACCTGTTTTTATCAGTCCAAAGTGAAGCACACCCTACCCTTTACCAGGTGATGCTCTGTCCTTGTCCTGTCCTCTGCCATCACTTCACCCCGCTCTCTGACCCCAAACATTCCCAATCAAATTCCTTGGCTCTATTATGTCTGAGTTGATTTGTTCCCATGCTTGAGTGAGTGTGCCGGGCCTCTGCCCCAGGCAGGATGCTTGTCCTAATCAGAGTTGTGTATCTCCTGTGTCCACTCTAGGCAGGCAGAGTCCTGTCTCATTAGTGTAAAGTTGATGTCTCAACATCATCTACCATCAACTCTTTTTACCCATTACCCATAAGCGTTTGCACTCAGAAACACTTGGAGCATTTAAAAAAGTTTTTAGAATGAGGGCTGTATGCTTGCCTAGCATGCATGAAGCCCTAGCTTCAAACCCCACCACTGCATAAAACCAGGCAGGCTAGTTAGTGCCTGCAGGGCATACAACAGGCATGGTAGTGCATGCTGGGATACAGCAGGCACTACTGAGAGGGACGAAGGAAGACCAGAAGCTTAGGTCATCATAGGCTTCTTAAGGGGGTTTCTTTGAGGGTGAGGTACGTGAGACCCTGTCTGGGAAAAATAAATAAATAACTAAGTAAATAACAAACAAACAAATAAATAAATGTGTACTCTAACTAGCATAGGAGTGTAACTCATTCTAGGTCTGGGCCAGATGTTTCCTGGTTCTTGGCCTGTTTGCCAAGGAAACAAAATAAGGGGTCTCCAAAAGAAGCAAGAGAGCTTTATTTGGATTTAGGCAATAGTACAGATTCAAGAAGGATAATGTGTCAGGCAGTATGATTGAAGGTACTCAAGGGTCTTGATCGTTGCTGGAGGCTTAGAGGAACTGGTTTCTAGGAGGCAAAGTTTGGATGTTTCTCTACTTCAACTGCTAGATTAGGTCATGTTTCTTCTTTCTACCATATATTTCCCTTTCCACAATGCATCAGAGTTTAATCACATGTACACCCCATTATGCACAGATGCAAAACAGTAAATAGGGGAGTCACCCTAAAAGGCAACTAGAGGCAGTAGTTTTGCCTTACTCCATATGTGCCCAAAACTAATTTAGGCCAGGTAGGCCCTTCTATTCTACATATCTGAACATGCTCAGAATACACTTCAACAGAAACTGTCTAAATCTTATGGTTACCGGGCAGGGGAACTAACACCACTGTTAAGAGTTGGGAGTGCTTGTAGCCCGATACAGTGTTGGCTAGAGAGGAGATAGGAATATGGTCATAGTACACACAAGTGAAGGAGTTAGGTTATGAAGGGTTGGGTGCATGTATGTGTGTGTGTGTGTGTGTGTGTGTGTGTGTGTGTGTGTGTGCATGAGAGACACCCAAAAGCAAACGGGAGTTCCATCTCACCTATGCTTGCCTGACTCAGAAACATAAATCATACTATTGATAGATTAACAAATATAGAAGCATAGCCATACACTTACATTTTTTTTTTGCTATGAGAGAAGGGGGCAAGAAGAGACTGGAAGGAGAGGGGAGGACAGGAAGGGAAGAAGAGAGAAGAGATGAGACTGGATAAGACTGAATGCAACTTTTTCTAGAGTCCCCATTCTGCCCTTCCACCGTGTGGGGAATCAAACTCAGGTTTGTCTTAATGGCAGATGCCCTTACCAGCTGAGCCCCCTCGCCCTCCAGGCACCTTGCCCCTGCTGCTCTGGGAAGGTTGAACTCACTGCCCTTCTTGCCCAGTGTGGTTTTCCTACCGGACTCTATCCACATGATCCACTAGCCCAAGCTGAAAGTTGGGGTCCCGCATCCCTGATGTCTCCTCCACTCTGAGAAGCTTTTGAACGTTTGCTCTTTCTTCTTCACTCCTCTGCTACTGCCCTTGTTCACCTCCTGAAGAGCTGGCCATTGCAGCTGACACCTTTTCCCCTACAGTCCTTCTTTAGTCTGCTCACTCTGTCCCCTCAGCAGCTTCTTTTGCCCGAAGCCCGTGCACAGCTGTGTTATTTTCCGTGGCCTTTTGTTGGCTTTCAGATAAATTGTGAACTCCTTAATATGCAGTTCCATTCCCCGGTTCTTGCTGAGTCCCCAGCCTCTTATTTTTCTGTATACACACCACACCAAGCAGTGAGCTTAGAGGTGGCGGATTCTGGTGACTTTGATATATGATAAAGAAGATTCCAGACTCGGCCTTTGACAGCAGGCATTGTTTGGATGGAAGCATACATTACCTTTTCTCTAGTCTCCATTTGATAGGAGGACTTTGAGGAGAAGATAAACAAAGTGGGCGCATCCAGTTTTCTTTGGAAGATCAGCCTGCTCCTTTGATGGTCTAGCCAACCAACTGTGAGCACTGCTTTTTTTTCTTCCCTTCAAATAAACTAATCATCACTCATGCTTTTGGTGGGACAACCTGCTGCCAGCTTGCAAATGAGGCCTGTTAATGACATTACTCATTTCCAGCCTGTGAATGTGAGCACAATGCAAGGAGGAGGACGAGAGCATTGCTGCCAGCAATTAATCCCCCTTATTAATGGAGGTGGTCATGTCAATGCCAGCCTCTCATCTTCCTAATGCACAGCCTTTCCCTATTCCATTGTTTACAGGTTAAAAGGTGTGTGTGTGTGTGTGTGTGTGTGTGTGTGTGTGTGTGTGTGTGTGTGT